>NW_004444020.1:10547135-10579414 GCF_000243295.1 Trichechus manatus latirostris
TGAAACTTTGCTGAAATCTTCTATTAGATCCAGTAGTTTTCTTGTGGATTCTTTGGGGTTTTCTGTGTATCAGATCATATCATCTGCAAATAAAGATACTTGGACTTCTTCGCTACCAATTTGGATACCCTTTATTTCTTTTTCTAGCCTAATGCTCTGGCTATGACCTCCAGCACAATGTTGAATAATAGTGGTGATGGAGGGCATCCTTGTCTGGTTCCCGTTCTCAAGGGGAATTCTTTGAAAGTCTCTCCATTTAGGATGATGTTGGCTGTTGGCTTTGTGTAAATGCCCTTAATTATGTTGAGGAATTCCCCTTCTATTCCTATTTTGTTGAGCGTTTTTATCACGAATGGGTGTTGGACTTTGTCAAATGCCTTTTCTGCATCGATTGATAAGATCATGTGGTTCTTGTCTTTTGTTTTATTTATGTGATGGATTACCTTCATTATTTTTGTAATGTTGAACCATCCCTGCATATCTGGTATGAATCCCACTTGATCATGGTAAATTATTATTTTTTCTTTAATATGTTGCTGAATTCTATTGGCTAGAATTTTGTTGAGGATGTTTGTGTCAATGTTCATGAGGGATATTGGTCTGTAATTTTCTTTTTTTGTGGAGTCTTTACCTGGTTTTCGTATCAGGGTTATCCTGGCTTCATAGAATGAGTTTGGGAGTATCCCATCCTTTTCTGTGCTCTGAAATACCTTTGGAAGAAGTGGTGTTATCTCTTCTCTGAAAGTTTGGTAGAATTCTCCAGTGAAGCCATCTGGGCCAGGGCTTTTTTTTGTTGGGAGTTTTTTAATAACCCTTTCAATCTCTTCTTTTGTTATGGGTTTATTTAGTTGTTCTACCTCTGTTTGTGTTAATTTAGGTAGGTAGTGAGTTTCTAGAAATTGGTCCATTTCCTCTAGGTTTTCAAATTTGTTAGAGTACAGTTTTTCATAGTATTCTGTTACGATTCTTTTAATTTCAGTTGGGTCTGTTGTGGTATCACCTATCTCATTTCTTACACGGGTTATCTGCTTCCCCTCCTGTTTTTCTTTTGTCAGTTTGGCCAATGGTTTATCAATTTTGTTGATCTTTTCAAAGAACCAGCTTTTGGACTTGTTAACACTTTCAGTTGTTTTTCTATTCTGTATTTCGTTTAATTCTGCTCTAATTCTTATTATTTCCTTCCTTCTGGTGCCTGAGGGCTTCTTTTGCTGCTCTCTTTCTGCTTGTTCCAGTTGTAGGGTTAATGTTTTGATTGTGGCCCTTCTTTTTGGATGTGTGCATTTATTGCTATGAAGTGACCTCTGAGCACTGCTTTTGCTGTGTCCCAAAGGTTCTGATAGGATGTGTTTTCATTCTCATTTGAATCTATGAATTTCTTTATTCCATCCTTGATTTCTTCTATAACCCAGTGGTTTTTGAGCAAGGTGTTGTTCAGTTTCCATGTGTTTGATTTTTTTTCCTTGCTTTTTGTGTTGTTGATTTCTACTTCTATGGATTTATGGTCATAAAAGATGCTTTGTAATATTTCGATGTTTTGGATTTTGTTAAGGCTTACTTTGTGGCATAATATGTGGTCTATTCTGGAGAATTCTGTGTGTGTTGGAAAAGAAAGTATATTTGGCTGCAGTTGATTGCAGTGTTCGGTATATGTCTATGAGATCAAGTTGGTTGATGTAGCATTTAGAGCTTCCATGTCTTTGTTGAGCTTCTTTCTGATGTTCTGTCCTTCACCGAAAGTGGCGTGTTGAAGTCTCCTACTACTATTGTGGAGCTATCTATCTCTCTTTTCAGTGCTGTTAGAGTTTGTTTTATGTATTTTGGAGCCCTGTCTTGGGTGCATAAATATTTATTATAGTTATGTCCTCCTGATGTATTGACCTTTTAATCATTATATAGTTCCCTTCCTTATCCTTTTTGGTGGATTTTACTTTAAAGTCTATTTTGTCAGAGATTAATATTGCCACTCCTGCTCTTTTTTGAATGTTGTTTGCTTGATATATTTTTTCCCATCCTTTGAGTTTTGGCCTGTTTGTGTCTATAAGTCTAAGGTGGGTCTCTTGTAGGCAGCATGTAGACAGATCAGGCTTTTTTATCCAATCTGGCTCTCTCTTGTCTCTTTATTGGTGCATTTGGTCCATTTACTTTCAGTGTAATTATTGATAGGTATGAGTTTAGTGCTGTCATCCTGATGTCTCTTTTTGTGTGTTGTTCATAGTTTCTCTGTTCCCCTTAATTTTCTGTGCTTGATTGTTTCTCCTCATGTATTTTTTTTCATCTTTTTCATTGTTGTTGATTTTGTATTTGCTGAGTCTTTATATTTTTCAATTTTTTTAATTTTGATTTGTAGGATTGTTAGTTTCCTTTGTGGTTACCTTAATATTTACCCCTATTTGTCTAAGTTTATACCAGTCTTTTTATTTCTTTATATCGCCTTTACTTCCCCTCCATATGAAAAATCTGTCTGCATTTTTTAAGTCCCTCTTTTTTGTTTTAATGTTGTCCTTTTTTTACATATTGATATCTCTGTTTCCCTATTTCAATGTTTTAGCTTTGATTTATTTTCAACTTCCCTATCTGTGTCGGTATCTGGTTGCTCTGTCATGTGTTCTAGTCTTGGGTTGTTATCTGATGTTACTGATTTTCTAACTGGAGGACTCCTTTTAGTATTTCTTGTAATTTTGGTTTTGTTTTTGCAAATTCCCTGAACTTCTGTTTATCTGGAGATGCCCTTATTTCACCATCATATTTGAGAGACAGTTTTACTGGATATATAGTTCTTGGCTAGCAGTTGTTTTCCTTCAAGGCTTTATATATGTCATCCCATTGCCTTCTTGCCTGCATGGTTTCTGCTGAGTAGTCCAAGCTTATTCTAATTGACTCTCCTTTGTAGGTGGCTTTTCTTTTATCCCTAGTGCTCTTAAAATTCTCTCTTTATCTTTGGTTTTGGCAAGTTTGAGTATAATGTGTCTTGGTGACTTTTTTTTGGGGATCTACCTTATGTGGGTTTCGATCAGAATCTTGGATAGATCTTCTCATCTTTCACGATATCAGGGAAATTTTCTGTCAACAAATCTTCAATGCTTTTCTCTGTATTTTCTGTTATCCCCCCCTGTTCTGGTACTCCAGTCACTCATAGGTTATTTCTCTTGACAGAGTCCCACATAACTCTCGGAGTTTAAACCTTTTCTTGAGTTCTTATAATAGTGGTCTTATACAATGTTTGTCCTTCTGTGGCTGACTAAATTCACTCAGCATGATGCCTTCCATATTGTTCCATATTATGTTTCACAGCTTCATTGTTGTTCTTTATCGTTGTGTAGTATTCCACCATGTGAATATACCATAATTTGTTTATCCATTTGTCTGTTGATGGGCACCTAGGTTATTTCCATCTTTTTGCTATTGTGAGCAGTGCTGCAGTGTGACAGCTCTTATTTCTCTAGGGGAGCCAGGCTCTTAACCACTGCGTCACCAAGCCTCCTATGTCTTCCTTAGTGCCTTGCACATAGTAGATGCTCAGTTAGTGCCTGCAGAATTGACTGAACCAGGCACAGGGCAGTAAAGAGAGTTACTGTTTGTGGGTGGAATATGTGTTTGAGATAATGATCTTAAGCCTAAGTACATTTTTTTAACCACGTTGACAATTAAGAGATGTAGCACTGTGGGGAGGGAGTGCAGAGGGTAACAGTAAACTCAAACACCAGTCCCTGGATAGGAGGGAGACCAAAGGTCTCAGGTGCTCAGAAGAGCTTACTGTTAGAAAGCCAGGAAAACACATGTACTCAAATAGAGTGACAGAACTCACCATTTTGTATTTTAAGAATACTTTTTTTTTTTTCGGTTTTACCATGGCTTTTGCTCTTGGTACATTGTTTCTTATTTTTAAATATAATTTTATTTATTTTGTTGTTGTTATTGAGAATATACACAGCCAAACATACACCACTTCAACAGTTTCTACATGTACCATTTAGTGACATTTAAGTACATTTTTTGCGTTGTGTAACCATTCTCACCCTCCTTTTCTGAGTTGGTTCTTCCCCATTAACATAAACTCACTGCCCCCTAAGATTCCTGTCTAATCTTTTGAGTTGCTGTTGTCAATTTGATCCCATGTAGATAGTTCTTAAGAGCATAATGCTCAAGGCAGACACTTTTTACTAGTTAAGCTAAACCACTATTTGGTTTTAAGAAGTCTTAAGGGGACATTTTCAGCCCAAGGTTTAAAGATTATCTCAGGGCAGTAGTTTCGGGGTTCATCCAACCTACATGGCTCCAGGAAGTCTGCAGTCAGTGAGCATTTGAAATTCTCTTCTGAATTTCCACTCTTTTGATCAGGATTCTTCTGTGGAATCTTTGATCAAAATGTTCAGTAATGGTAACCGGATACTATCCAGTTCTTCCGGTCTCATGGCAAAGGAGGCAGTTGTTCATTGAGGCAGTTAGCCACAGATTCCATATCTGCCTCCTATTCCTGACTTTCTTTCTTCCTCTGTTGTTCCAGGCAAAAAGAGACCAATTGTTGTGCCTTGGATGGCTGCTTACTAGTTTTGAAGACCCCAGGCATTATGCGTTGAACTAGGAGTTAGAACAGAAGCACTAAATATGTTATTAGGCCAATTGACTGGGATGTCCCATGAAACCATGACCCGAAACCTCCAAATCGAGAAACCAAATCCCAGGATGTTTTTGGCTGTTCATAAGCAGCCTCAGCAGCTACTCTGTTGTTGTTGTTGTATATACATATTATCACAAAACTTTTTCCAGTTCAACTTTTTATAGGTGTGCAGCTTATTGACAGCAATTAACAGTAATCAACTGTGCAACCCTACCCTTAATCAGTGTGATATTTCCATCACCATTAACTCCCTCTTTCCCTCACCCTTCCACCTCTGGTAAACACTGTTCTCTACACGTTTGCCTTTTTCTTGTCTTTTTATATAAGTGCGGTCACATAATATTTGTCCTTTTGTGATTGATTTATTTCACTGAGCATAATGTCTTCAGCTCCTTCCATGTTGTAGCACGTATCAAGACTTCATTTCTTCTGCTGGCTGAGTAGTATTCCATTGTATATGTGTACCACATTTTGTTTATCCATTCACCCATTGCTGAGCATTTAGATTGTTTCCACCTTTTGGCTATTGTGAATAGCGCAGCAAGGAACATTGGTGTAGAAGTCTCTGTTTGAGTCTCTGCTTTCATGTCTGTTGAGTTTATACCTAGGAATGAAATTGCTGGGTCATGTGATAGTTCTATTTTTAGTTTTTTGAGGAGATATATTGTTTCTTGATGTATTTGTATAGTTGTTTGCATCCCTACTTAACATTTGACAATCTGGCATCTGGGTAAGATCATGAGAAGCCATCATTTGTAAACCAAAGGATTGGGACAGATAAATTAAGAGTCCTTCTAACTGTGATTCTGTTATTTTGAGAGTAAATGTAGGCTTTCAAGCTCAAGGAAAACAGTTCCTGTTAACAAGTGCTTTAATGGTACCCTGGTGGGGCAAGAATTTCCGTCAGTTCTGCTTGTTTGCTTTCACTGTTTGGTCTTTATAAATGCAGTGCATTCCAAAAGTGGGTATTTGAGTTGCCTACGGGGTTATGAGGATATTTTGGTAACAAGCTCTTAATATGAAAATGTGCTTTAATTTTGGATAACTAGATTGTCCGGGAACTAGAGTTTATACAGTTCTTGTTCAGTGTTACTTTTGATAACTCAGAAGTTTAGGCTGGCATTGCATCTTGGCAACTTACCTACTAGCCCTTTTATTGATTCAGGGTTCTGGGTAAACTGGAAAGTTATTTCTTCCTCCCTATAATAATTTATTGCCAATAGGTAACAGTTCATAAGCATATTCTAGCAGGCATCAGAAAGAAAGAACAAGGAACAAAATTCCTTTTTCTCTGGTTTTTAAACATACATTTTTTGTTTTTAAAAATGTTAAGTATTGAAAATTAAATGTAAAAATTAAATGTTGCCAAAAAAAAAGTATTACAAGAGTTAACATACAGAGCAAACGCCACAGTACAAATAACGGAGATAAATGTCTCCCCTTGTTCTTAAGCTATAACTCTCCACTTTACCCATCCTTGTCCACTTCAGACTAAATAGCTTTGCTGGACCTGATAAATCATCCTAACCCTTAGTTGTTTCTTCCTCATAGAAAGTCTAACAACTCCTTGGTTGTGGTTTTATTCTTTACTTGTGCCTGCTTCATTGCATCATTCTGAGGTCCTTCCTCTTGCACCCAGACTACCCCTTGTCGACTGTTACATGAAGTCCTCACCTTTTTTTCCTTGGCTGAGAGCCAGATTTTCTTTCCTTTAGTGGGTACAAACAGAAGCAACATTCCTATCTATTATTTATACATATATGACATCCAGCAGTTAGTAATTAACAAACTTAGCTTGCTTCTTAAAACATATGCCCAGTTCTTCTGTTGACAAAGCTAGCAGGGCTCACCACAAAGGTCCCACTGTCTCATTAGATTTTTGGTAAGAACTGGGTGTCTCCCTTCTTTCTCATCATACTATTTGTCTTGTCACAAGCTTTTCTCAGAATGAATTAATAATTTATTTACAAAAATGTACTTAATCTTTTTCCCTATGATTCTAACTTTTAAGTGAATAAAATTATTATATGTGTCTTAATTATGTTGATTTCTGAAACTCTTTTGCCAATTTCAAAGCATTGTAGAACTTGTAGTACTTTCGAATTTTAAAAATTGGATGTTCTTAGAAAAATATTGATCTTTGGCATCTTGAACTGAAAGAACATTGCAGTTTTCAACTATTTTAATACCTGAGAGAGAGAAATCACTATTTAATATTGCATATTATAAGAAGGCATATAATAAGTATTCCGTAGAAATTTTAATGCATCTGCCTTAAGTTAGAATATATAGCTATTGATGTGGGTAATGCTGTGAATTTGTGATGTGCATGGCTTCAGATGTCATAATTTTTCCCCCCACTTTCTAGGAAGTAACAGCTAGCAGTCGCCACTATGTTGACAGGCTATTTGACCCTGATCCCCAGAAAGTTCTACAAGGTGTCATGTAAGTAGTATGTATTTAAGAGTCTATCAAAAAGTTATTTGTTTTCATGTTTGAATCTGCCAAATATAATTATTAAAATGCAGGATTATAATTTTTTTCTTCCATTTGGCTTCTTTTTGGAAAGACTCCTTTACATTCATGATAACTTTAATATTGTAGTGTAAGGCTTGCCTGTTGAATAGTTGTTAATCTACATGGTTAGTTTCATTTTTTGTAGAATACTTGCTTTACATTAAAAAATATGTTTCCTTTGGAGAATGCTTTTGCTACTTTAATATCCAACAAAAGCAAGAGAATAAAATTGATGATCTTTTATAATTGAAAAGGGATGGGAAAATAGGTCATTAGAGTTTGTGTGGTTAACTCAACGGTCTGTAAGGTTTGAGTCTCCTAGTGATGTTGTAGATATCAGAATGTAAATAGCAATCATTAGAAAATTTAAATAAACTCTTGATAACCGAAATGTCTCCCTTTTCTCGAAATCTTTCTCATATTTTTAATGAGAGGAAACATTTTTAAGCAACATACCTGAGGTGATTATGCTTTAAAACAGTTAAGTGGGCAGGTGGGATAAGATTTCAAGTGATTGAAAGATGAAGCCCCTCTCTTTTTGAGAGGAAAACTCTTCTCTCTTTTTCCTTGAACACCTTAGTTCTGAGGAAGAAACCCTAGCTGCTGCCACAGCCCCATGTAGCAGGGTTGGAGGACAGTGAGCGTCCACAGGCCTGAACTCACCAGGGGAAGAAGGACTCAGAAAAGGGTCAGGATGAGATGCATTTGGGGTAACAGTGAGGACACATAAGTGAGTCACTTTCTTCTTCCCTTACCCTGTCAGTGTTATCAGCCAAATAGTACCCTAAGTTGAACTCTTGCTTAACCATAGCAAGATTAGGGTGCTTTGTTTACAGAAGATTCTGTTGACTGCAATTCTTTTTCAAAGCCAAAAAAAAAGAAAGGGCTTTGTAGAAAGAATGTCTTGGATATGTGAGTTTGTAAACGGGAGGCAAGATAAAAGTGAATAAGGCTGCTTGGCTTTTGAAATTGAGCTGGAAGGGAAGATGAAGAGCTGGATAGAGGCTCCCCTGGGGATACCTGACACCTTATCTTCACATTTTCTCAGTTTACAGAAACAACAGGAGATGATATGTCTTGTTTTCTCATTGTGTTAATACTGCTTTTGTCCCCTTAACTAGGAGACTTTCTACCAATTTAATTAGCTCCTTTTTAGACTAGTTTGATTATTACCAGGAAAAGTGGTATTAAATCCATCTGCTAAATAAATCAATTTGGGTTGTACCTACACACGCAGATTAGTTGAGAGGATAGGTTTAATTTAACACTCCTCCTTAAGATAGGCAGACGTTCTTCACACACAGCCAGATAGCTCTGTGTATAGCTGCATCCTAAATATCACTTAAGATTTGTCAATAAATAGTGTAGTTGAAAATGTCAGACTCATAAAGTGTTCAATAAATGATAATAGTAGATGATGATGTTAATCCTTATTATTATTACTATTACTGTTAATACAGTTGTTACAGGAAAAGCTACATTTATCAATCAAGGATTCTGTGTGATAGAGTTGTATTTTGAGTTGTATCTGATATGAGTAGTTAATTCAATTGCTACTTGGAGAAATTTTTTCATTTACCAAAGAAGACTAGTGTCTCAAAAGTTGACAGAATATCAAACAAAGGATAAAAGAACATTGGGAAAAGTATATTATAACAAAGCTGTAAACGTGTAGTTTGATAGCCTTAAAACCAAAACCAAAGCCATTGCTGTCGAGTCAAGTCGATTCCAGCTCATAGTCACCCTGTAAGACAGAGTAGAACTGCCCCATAGGGTTTCCAAGGAGTGAGTAGTGGATTTGAACTTACGACCTTTTTGGTTAGCAGCCAAGCTCTTAACCAGTGTGTCACCTGGGCTCCAGTGCCTCTTAAAAAATTAAGTCTCAGATATACTTAGCTGTCGCTAGATAGGTAAGAAAAGTTTTTTTTGTGAGGGGATAGTGGAGTGGAAAGAACATGGGTTTATGGTTTTAACATTTCCTAGTGGGGTCCCTTCCTAGCTGTGTACTTAGACAAGCTACTTAATTTCCCTGAGCCTCAATCTTGCATCATCTGTAAGGGGAAAAATAGTACTGCCCTTCTTGTCAGGTGGTTGTTAAGTTTTTTTTTAAAAAAAGAAGTCAAAGGAAAACTCATTAAAAAAATCAAACAGATAAAACAATTTAAACTGAAGGAGAAGAGGAAGAGTGGCTAGAATTCTTGACTTGGACAAGAGAATATGAGTGATAATACTTATGATTGCTATTTATAATACTAAAATTTGTTTATAGTTTGAAAACGACAGATCATCTTTTCACTTGACTTCAGAGCAGAGGCGACCTCGTATGTGTAGTGTGATTGCCCCAGATAGAAATTTATTCTTTCTGACCTAATTCTGTCCTGAACTTCGTCACTGTCTGAAAATTTGGAGATTTATTTAATTAATAAGGCTTTCTTTCAAAATGCAGATATGTTTAGGAAGTTTTAGCAGTGATTCTCAAAATGATTTGGATTTTGTAGATCTGAGGAAGGTCTGAGAATCTGTATTTTTTCATAAACATCCAGATGGTTCTGCACATGTGTCACAGACTGCACTTCAAAATCCAGTTGCTTCCTTCCTGAAGTAGTTGATTTGGGTGCATGAATCATTTACTAAACAGCATGACAGAGAAGTGCAGTGGAGGATTTAGGGTAGCTTGATGGGAGTCCTTTGCTCTGAGAACAAGCAACATCAGACCACAGGGTGAATCTAGGATGCAGGATCGTACCAGTCAGATACCAACTTAAGAAATGAACTCTCAAGGACTGTACAACAGGGAACCAGAGAGGTTAATCTGTAAATGACAACAACATGAGAACAATAAAAGAGGGAATTAACGGTGTAGGTATAGAATCTTCTAATGGAGTGGAAGGCAAGGCGATACTAAGTAATAATAGACTGGTTCAAACCTAGGAAGATAAGGATAGATTTCAAGGTAACCGCAAAGAAAGTTAACAAACCTACTTATCAAAATAAAGAAGAAAAACAAAAAGTCTCAGTAAAAACAAAATCTACAAAAACAAAAGAAATGAAAAAAAATCCACAAACAAAAGGAATTCAGCACAGGAGAGTAAGAGGATCAAAGAAAATGTCAGCACCACAAAATATCCAAATTGAAGAGACACTAAAGAATTTACAGCTGGCTTTAACAACAAGCCAATCGGAGTTTTATCATTTTTCTAGTTGTATTAAGTTTTATTTTTCTCAGTAAAGACTGTGAACTTACAAAACACAATAGACTGGCAGAAAAAAACAAAATCAAAGAAACTGAAAGTGAGTAATGAGTTTTCGCCATGATCTGTAACTGATTTACTACTCAGTGAGTTACAGCCATAGCCCTACCCATAGAGGGAACTTCTTTGTAGATAACCCACATAAAGGACCATTTCACCTAGTCAGTGTGTATCCCCATATTCAGAAACCACCTTAAGCATCAAAACTGCTTAATTTCAGTTGTTTAAGAGTGGGGAGTTATCTAGAAATAATTTTTTGTTAGTAGTATAATATTTAACACAGACTTGAAAGGTTTATCGTATCAAAGGTTTAGTTACAGAATCAAGTCCTTTTCTATGAAAGAGCAGAGTTTCAAATGCATAACTGAATAGAAGATTATTAGGTACAGAATAAGATATGAGCAGAGAGAAGAGGGAAGTCACTTGTGTAGGTCATAAACTATAGCATTTGCAGCTATAACAGAGAGTAGGTATATCCGAAAAACTATCCTAAATTGCAAATTGTGAGCTTCCTGTAGTGTGGAGATCTTAAAACAGTTGCAAGATAGTTTTTGGTGAAGCTACTATATAGTATTGATTCAACCTTGTTAAATCTTGTAGTTGAAGACAAGTAACTATTCAGTGGTTTTTGTATATTGTCGAAGCTGCTTAAGCACTGTGGTTTTTGAACTTGTCTAAATTAGCGCACCAGATTTGGTTTTCACATTAGTAGTTCTCAGTGAGAAGAGCAGCAGATATTCCTGTGTTTTTGTTGAAATACAAAAGATGATATAAGCAAACATGACTGGCTTTGTAGTTTCAAAGTTGAATAGAATCAGAAAGCTAGGCTAGACCCTCTGTTGAACTCAGTTGGGTAATTATGGATACTGTAGAACTGTGTGGTTTTCACCACATATCCATGCCTAAAAAGTCTCTTCTGAAATATTTTAATGTATTGATGAAACAAGTTTATTTTGGTAATGACTACTCAGTTTTCTGGTTCTAGGAAATTATATGCCTCTGGTTTTAGCAGAATATAGGCAGCTTCCATTTTCTTGCATGAGCTAAAGATATAAGCTCCCACAAAACGATGCCTTTGGTTTTTGAGAATTTTTAAATGAAAGCGTTAAGATACTTCAGAAGTGATATCCTAAAACAGAAATACCATTTCTTCTATTTTTCTCTCCTAATACTTTTAATCTGTTACTTTTAAAAGTGTTATGGGCGAATATATACTGAGATGACTTTATTACCCAGTGTAATGGCATGAATCTGAGATTTACTTGTTGAAAACTTTGTATTCTGAGGCAGAATTGAGTCACAGAATTATGATTAATAGGATGGCAAGATGCTCCACAAATTATTAGATCAAACTGACATAACTCTGTGTGTGCCTGTGTGTGTGTGTGTGTGTGTGTAGTATTAACCTTGAACATCAAGAATAAATGTATTTGTAATCATGTGTGTATATATCTCTTCATATTGTATAAACCACTTAACTGTATGCTGCCATATTATTTCATAATGTTCTAACACATTTTTTAATATTCTTTGGAATGATTGAGTCTACTCTGCATCCCACTGAATGTGCACTCTACTTAGCTGTTTCTTAACAAGGAGAATGTAGTGGAAATATTCTTTGGAATGATTAAATATATAGAAAATATTTATTAATTTTCTGAAAAATATTTTGGCTTATTAAATTACACCTTTCATCATTTTTGGAGAATGTAAGTTGATTTGTAATCATCTATTGATAAAACAAAGAGTTAAATATAAAAATTATCCTAATTTCTGAGCTAGTATTTAATTTTCCAAATTACATATTCATTTATTGTCACTAAGGAGACATAAGATTATTATTTATACTAAACTTTTCATGATTTTATACAAATCAGAACTGTATCTGAAACTATGTACATTCTAAAAATCGACACCACAGGGTAATTTATTTATAAGAATGAACTAAATTACTGCCAATCCTCGGTTGTTTTCAATTTATATGTATAGTAGATGCACAATAAATGCCTGAGTTGAATTGAGTTCAACTACAGTATAGATTTCTTAGGTGCCTCCTGAATAAAAGCTGTATGTTAAAAATAACTTTAACTAACTGGCAGTTCACATATGGCAATGGTAATTTTAATCGGAAAATGAATATACCTCATTCCCTAACCCTGCTGGATAACAAAAAGTTTGCTGTACTTGGATGCTTGGATGTTATACATTCTCCAAAAAGAACATCATAATAATTACAATTATAGGGACAGAACAGTGAGTATGTTTGTAGTTTTCAAAGTCCAAATACTCTTATAAGTTGTTTATCATGTCACCTTATTCTGGCTGTCTAGCAATATGTATTTTCTCCTATTTTATGGATGAATTTCTCATGAACAGTGAGTTTTCATAAGTAGATCAAACTTTATACTCAGATTGTAGTTTTCAGTATCCAGTACTTTTTGGCTACTTCACACCAATTAGAGAATGAATGTTCAGTACAATATTCTAAACAAAAGCTTCTTCAGGTAAGTGAAAAGTATTACTGTTTTAAAATGAAAATCATATAGTTGATCTTCAGCTTGGGGCTCCAACCTTCAATACTTTCAAAGATAAATTTGTTTTTCTTAGATGACATTAGGATTTCAGTTAAAATATATGCTACTTTGACTTTAGGAATAAATACACCTATACTTGATTGACTGGAACTTTGTTTCTCCAGCAGGTTTAGATCCCAATTCTTTTTTTCCTTTTCCTGCTATTTTAATAGCAAAGTGTAATGGGGGAGTGTTAATTACCACAGTAAAACAATTTCCTGTCTTTCTTAGTTTTGATTACTATCGTGATGCTCTGATTTAGACACATGCTGTAGAAGGCACAGTACATGTTATTTTAATAGCAATGCCCTTTTTCTGTACTAGACTAAAATTAATCTGTTTCAGAGCAAAGAAAGGAAGTAGAAAGATTAGCCTCTGTGTAAAAGTGGGCACCTCTTAAGTCTGTTTATTAGTGGGCAAATTTAAAATTCTAGCTAGATTTTAGCTGAAAATATTCCTTGACAAATTCATATTTGTAGCATCTTAATTGGCTCCTCTTCTCCCATCCCCAAAGAGTGGGATATCTCAAGGTTTACAATCTGGATAGTCTTATCTCACCTCAAAAATAATCCATTGTGTCTAAAATCAAGATCTTGCTAAAGGATTCCTTCTCTAAGCTTTGTAGTTTTTTCTGTACCCAGACACCCACCCAGAATGTGTCACATACCATATTTCCTGTACCCATCAAGTCATCTTGTTAACTGCTTCCTCAAAACGTCGTTTGTATTAATGATTCCTATGGTTGTCACCTGAATCTGTCTCACATAGCAGATACCTGAATGGATTGATTAATTCATTCAACAAACAGTCATTGAGTGCCTGACAAATGCTGGGCATTGTGTTAGTGTAGGGGTATATAAGGATGAATAACATAGAACTCTGAAGGATCCAAAAGTCTCGTGGAGGAGACAGATAACTAAAGAGACAGTCCACTATAGTTTGCTCAGAGAATGCTGTGATGGTGATAAGCACAGAAGGTCTTGGGACCACAAAGAAGGGGCATCAGTTACTTTGTTGCCTCTCTTGTTCTAATAGTGCCTGCATTCCAGTCCATTCCACATTCAGTTAATCTTCCTTAGTCACTGCTTCCTGCATGTCTTTTCTCTGATCAAAAACATGATTGCTTCTTAATCCATCACCTTTCAGTTTGTCTTTTCTCCCTATCACTTTTCTAATTTTATGTTCCATGCTACCCTAAAGTGAACCTTCTTTTTGATCCAGGCTCCTGTTACTGCCCCGGAAACAAGCAATATTCATTCCTAATATGGTCTTCTGTGAATGGTTTTTCTATTTGTCCTTCCCATCCACTTATCCAAATCCTGACCATTTTCTAAGGTTCATCTTATTTCCTGCCACTGCCTCAAAACCTAGTAAACTTATTTAACATCTACCTTTCTCAACTCTGTAAGCTCTGTATATCAATGTCTTACATTGTTTGAGGTTTTTTTTTTTTTTTTTTTTGTCTTCCCGAGTAAATTGTAAACTCTTTAGATCAGTTGTCTCATTGAATGATGCTTTTGTATCCTTCATAGAGCCTAGCGTATTGCTGAGCTCAGAAACTAATTGCTGAATTTCAGTAGTACATGTAAGGGCATTTTTTCCTAACGTTAAAAGTCAGTAGGCATGAGGTTACATTCCTTTGATCTATTGGGAAAATGATCTTTTTGATTAAAATTAGAAAAGTCTTTATTGTTTACAAAAAAAATGTAAAATTGAAACACAGGAGGAAAAAAAGGAAATATTTATTGAATTCTTTTGTCTTTTTGATCATTTAGTTGTAAAGACCTGTTGTGCTGGAAGTAATGGAAAAAACACTTGGTATAAAAGACATGGGTTGAGACTGACTATCATTTAATATGAGACTGTGAAAAAAGCTCCTAATCTGAATCATAGCATTTGCATCTGTAAAATGGGGTTGATATTACTCAAGGTTGTGATGAAATTAAATAATAGATTTAAAATGCTTTGTAAACTTTAAGGTAATATGTAAACCTTGCATAGTTTTATTGTTGCTCTCATCTTGGGTGATAGTTGTGAGTTTGCATTTTACAAAAATACGGATTTCCAAGTGGTAAGTTTTCTAGAACTACTACTTTTAATGATCCAGTGATAGTAACTTCTCTGAGTTTTCTTCTCACGGGAAGACGGACTTCTATCCTAACAAAGTGATGAGTGTCCTGTGGTAGAGAATACCTAGGAGGCAAGCCTAACCCAGACCTGGGAGTGTCAGAGAGTACTTCTAGAGGGAGTGACATTGGTATCTAAGTTCAGACCTAAAGGATGAGTAAAATTAGCCGGAGCAAAGTATGAGGGAGGGATTAAAGAGATGAGAGAGAGAAAATAGGTACTCTCAGAACTGAAAGAAGCTTCATTTAGCTGGTTGGATGTTGAGTCCCTGCTGCCTCAGGAATTGATTCGTTAGTTCAGGAATTAGCCTAGATTTGCTAAAAATGAATATATGTGATAAGTATTATCTCTTTTGGTATTATCTTATAGAAATGATCAGTTAACATCCCTTTATAATAACATCTGAGTAGAATTTATTTGTTGGGTGTTAGTATCTTTTTCTAGCATAGGTATATTTTAGTTATATACTTATTAGAGCCATAACAAGAATTTTTTTCTTTAGACATTGGTCCATTTTGTTAATTGTGTTCTCTCTAATCAGCGTTTACTATGTAGCTATTGGCTACTTCGTTAAGGCCCAGATCTAGCCTAATTCTTGAACCAAAAGGAAGTAAATTATTAGGAGAATTGGAAAATTGGTTTTGGAGGGTTTTTTGTTTCTTTTTGTCTTAAAAACATTTAATTTGGCATGGTTTCAGATGTCTGGAATGGGCTCAGAAGGTAATGTGGAGATACACCTCATTTCTATTTACTTTGGGAATAATGGGAAGAAATCTGGAGAGATGTAAGGGTTCAGAGTTCCAAGATAGATCACCCAGAATGGCACTTGGCATAGAATAGACTCTCAGCAGCTGTCTACTGAGTTGGTATCCTAGGAGGCAGGAGCCTCGGTGCACAAACCATCTCTCATCAACACTGTGCTTTACCAACCGAGACTTTGGTATCACATAGTTTTATAAATGTGTCAGAACTTGCCAGAAACCTCAGTAAGCTTCATTCAGTTTAGTCTCCATAAACAAAAGAATGTTGCTACTTACCCCTGTAAAGCAGATGAAGGATCTGAGGAGTAGTTTAGAAAGAGGGATCAGGACCAGAAAAAAAGACCTACCCTTGGGCACTGAGATATAATGGAAGAAAAAAACAGGCAATGTGTTTGGTTCAAGACTTATGAAAACGCTATTCAGAAACTTGTGGGGGAAAAAATTTTTTTTCTGCAATAATTGAAAGTGATTGAAGAGAGGCTTAATTATTACCAGAGTTTTTAATGTCAGTGAATCTGGTTGGTTTTGGAAATATATGCTAACTATAACACTCATTTGTTGATTTTTTAAAATAACTTTTTCCCAATTCCCTATTTTCTACAAGACTGCTTTTGCCAGCTATAGACCTTTTTAAGGATTATAACTTTCAAGGGGCAGAAAATTTCTATATGTTATAGAGCTCTGCCACCTGAAAGATGGAAAGTCAAAGGAGATACTCAGTGAGTATCTTAGGGAACTTGTTTTGGGATATGAAAGAATGGGTGAACTAAAAACTTTGAAGCTATATAGCAGTGGTCTTAATGCTGTCAAGACCTAACTTCCCCTTGTTGTAAATATTTTGTAACACTGCTTGTACTCTCCTGAAATTAAATTCATATGCACATGATAATGCACATAATTCCAAAAATAATATGCTGCTTTCCTGCCTGCAATATAAAGGCTAAACCAAAAAAGAAAGCAGTTGATAATATTTCAATATGTAATTGCTTGGGCATGAAACTACACTAGAAAGTTTCATAAAGTAGTATGAATGCAAGAGTTGAAAGTGTGGACTGATGCAAGTATATGGTATTGATAACTCAGATACCATGAGTGCACTTTGTTGGTGATACAGTTTTCTAAAATGAATTACTTTTGATAAAAAGTATAATCTACCTTTAATTTACAGGGCAGATTACAATTCTGAAAAATCCAGTTTTCTTTAAAACTGTGCAAAAAATGCTTTCTGTCCATTTGTAAAACCACAGCCAGGAATTTCTAAGCATTCTCACAAACTCCTGAAATGCCCTTAGGGAGCAATAATGACCCCGCACCGACCCCTGCGCACACACACCTTTGAGAACCGCTGCTGTGTAGAACCATGTAGTGTTCTAGTGTTCTATATTAAGACGGCATTTTATTAGTAGTACTGGGTTTGTTTTGAGCCATTTATTTTTTTCTCCAGATGTCATTTGGGACCAACTATACCTTTGTGAACCTTACTGATAGAGGTACCCTTATTGTGGAATAGGGTTTTGCTCCTGATGAAGTAAAAATCTGTGTGTATCCAGAATAAAAGATATTGGTGAATATGTAATGAATATGAAAGATTTTTCTTATTTTTTAGTCTCTTTCAAAGATAATTGGCTGCTTAAGGAAAAATAGTAACAGTGTATTATGTTGTTTCTAACTCATTTAAAAATAAAATGTATGGCAACAGCAGCACAAAGAACACAAAGAATGGATGTGGAAATGGAAGTATTCTCTTGCAAGGCTCTTATACTATTCACATGAAATGGAATAATATTAATTTAAAATTGGGATAAATGAAAAGATACACATGGGAAATTCTAAAGCAACCACTAAAAAACAAGTAATGAAACAAAACCCAAAGACGTACAGCTAGTAAGACAATAAGGGCAATAAAATGGAATCATAAAAAATAGTCCGGAAGAAGTCAGAAAGAGAAAAAAGAGAGCAAAGCTGTGGTCCCTGAAACAAGGTCAAATATGTTCTGTGGGCTGGTTGCTTATACTCCCCACTCCCAGAGCTGGGAGTGAGCAAGTGACCTATATTCCTTTATATTGAAAGGACTGGTGGTTTTTTGTTTTTGTTTTTTAAAAAAAAAAAAAAAAGAACTCAGTTTTCTTTGTATTAGAAGTCTTTTCCCTGTACTCAGGATGTTTCCCACCTCCTTCCCACGGTACTACTCCCCTGTTGTTCAATTCCCACGGTCACTCCGTACCTGTCCCTATCCTTCTCTAGGACTCCAGGTAAAAAAGAGCCAGTGCTTTCACTTTGTCATTAGCTTTGGTACTTGCCAACCCAGGATGTTGCATACTAAAGATAAAGTGAAATTGGTTTTTTATTTTTCTGTAATATTTCAGCATACTTTGTACCCTTTTCTATTCTCCTGAATTCAGAGACATGAAAAATGCCGTAATTGGAAACAACAAGCAGAAAGCCAACCTCATTGTTTTAGGAGCTGTTCCAAGGTATGTTTGCTGTCACCCCCTTTTGTGCCATTCATACAGAGTTTTTACTCTCAATCAGAAGACGCGTAGTTTTTCTGTTTTGTCGATTTTATTTTTTAAAACTAATGCTTTGAAGTATTCGAAGTAGCTCTTAAAAGTATTAAAGTATGAGAGAATAGAATATGAAGTGAATGCTTCATATCTTGGAAATTGAGGAAGATCGTTGACCTTGCACTAAAAGACTATTTTGGATAGATAAGCTCTGTATACCAACTGAAACTTTCTTCATCATTCTCTCAGAGTCCTGGCAGTTTTTGTGTGATAGGATAATAATGATTTCTTAGGATTCCTCAAGTCCTTTTTTGAAATAAAAAAAATAATAAAGCTTATTTTTTTATTTCTTCTCATGACCTAGTAAGCTTTCTTTTGGCAGGCAGTGCTGATTAGGTAATTTTCTGTTTGCCTTTGCTACTCAGAACTAAGTTTTGTATACAATTGCTGTAAGTTTTTTACTCAGAATTTTTTAATATTTTGGTTTTTTTCTCTTGTCTATTTCCCTTACTTTCTATCTTTTGATACAGGATTAATGGTTTTAATGTTTTTAACATCACTGACCACAAATACTATATACTTTAAACCAAAAACCAAACCCGTTGCCACCGAGTCTATTCTGACTCATAGCGACCCTATAGGACAGAGAAGAACTGCCCCATAGGGTTTCCAAGGAGCACTTTGTGGGTTTGATTGAACTGCTCACCTTTTGGTTAGCAGCCATAGCTCTTAACCACTACACCACCAGGGTTTCCACTATGTACTTTAGTAACCATAAAGGTCTTAGCAGCCTTTCTTAGGGGATTAGTGTTTAATATATATAAATAGTGCTTTAGGGGGAGCCTCAGGGTTCTACCTTAGAACATAAGGGAGATGGTCGTAAGTGGTGAAGGGTTAGGGTTTGGGGAGTAGTTGTTTGTCAAGCTGGGCTGGAGTGGAAATGGGAGGGTCTCCTCATTCTCCAAATGGGAGAATTGTGGAAAGAGAAAAGTTTCCCTCTCTCAAGGAGCTGCACAAGGCTCTGAATAATCCCTCTAGGCTAGACCTCTCTGATCTCTGTGCTACTGCTCTGGACCTTCAGAATCCATTTCTAGACACACCTCCACTTTCCAACCTTTTTACCAATCCTGGCATCAGCTGTCCTCCCCACGGCACTCTCTACTTCTCTTCTGGGTTTGCTAATCTGTTGCACTGGCCACACAGAACTCACAGACCAGAATTACAGTAAAATAGTTTATTGAGGAAGCAACAGGGTACAACTTGGGATCAGAATCAACAGGCTACAACTCAGGATCAGGATCAGGAAGCATGTAGGCAAAGTCTGGAAGGCTCCCCTGAAGTGAAGAGCACATCCCTTTAGGGCAGGTTAGCTCTCTCAGCTTCTCTCGACTGTTCAGGCCTCTTCTCAGCCCCCTCCCGAATATAAGATCCAGCAGTACTTGGCGTTGGGAGTCTTCATATTCTGAAGGGACCCACTCGGAAATGGCAGATAACATGGGCCGTGGTGCTGCTATTTCTACAGAGACCACTTGTGGATAACTGTCAGATTTACAGCTTTGCTAAATTGAGATTATGTGATAGTTCTTTTGTTCAAAGTGAAAGACATTTTTTTCAGATGTTCCTTTATTGAATTAACAGCTAATACAAACTAGTGACCATTTCCTAGAAGGATTCGCATAAGCTTAATCACTCATATCTTGAGTAGTATGTGGGATGTATTGATTGCCTTTTTCTGTCATGTTACTTTTAGCTAATTTACTTTTGTTTAAGTTTTTTAGTCTGTTCTGTTTATCAAATTCCTTCTTTTTAGGTTGTTGTACTTGCTTCAGCAAGAAGCCTCAAGCACAGAGCTGAAAGCTGAATGTGCAGTGGTATTGGGAAGTCTTGCTATGGGTACTGAAAACAATGTTAAGTCTCTACTAGACTGTCATATTATCCCTTCCTTACTGCAAGGTATGTAAGGAACCCATTTTTGCACAAGTGAAGATTAGAGTCAGTTTGCAGTATTTTAAATACTAGTTGAAAGGATGAGTCCCAAATCTGGTTTCTATTAATAGGACTACTGTCCCCAGACCTGAAGTTCATTGAAGCTTGCCTCCGATGCTTACGCACCGTCTTCACCAGTCCTGTCACTCCTGAGGAGCTACTGTACACGGTGAGCTTTAGATGTTTTTGAGTCATCAGTTACATTTCACTAACATCAAACCCTAATTTACTTGCATCTCAGAACTCAACATAACTGTTATGTTATAGAAAGGTCTCAAGAAGTATTTAAGTTCTTGCTTATTTGCAAATATGAAATGTGGTAGGCCATGTAAGGAAGTAAAAGACTTCGAGGAATTTATAAGCTGTTAAAAAAAAAGTCCCATTTTTATCTCTTTATGTGTACAAATTGAGGCAGTATGTTTAATGCTAAGTGAGCAATGGGGAGTTCAGCTTACTTTAGGTTAAAGTCCAGCATAATAGACTTTATAGAGAAGCTAGAATTTGACCTGGGTCTTGAATAATGGATAAGATTTAGTGAAGTGGAGATGAAAGAGGCCATTCTAGGAAGGATCTGTATGAGAGAGAATATGCAGGATGATGGGTCAAATACTTAATCTAATGGGGGAAGGTCCTCAGTATTTTCCACTGGAGAGGTGGACTAGAACCAGCTTGCAAGAGGTTTACTTAACAGGCTGAGCTTAGGTCTGAGAGAGTCCGGAGATCTTCAGAGTCATTCAGTGGTTTTCAAAAGCCTCAAGGATTGCGAGGAGGTCCTTTTATCTCTTGACTATGTGGGACTTTTTTTTTTTTGTGGCATTGTTTACTTTGGTCAAGCTGCGCCTGTTACACCCACATTTGGTGCTACTTTCCCCCACCCACTCCTGGTAACCATCAATGAACATTGATCTCTGGGTATATATCTGTTCTTGTCTTCTTATAAAAGTGGGATCGTAAAGCATTTGTCCTTGTGTGATTGACTTATTCACACAGCATTATGTCCTCTAGATCCATCCATGTTATAGTATGTTTTGTGGACTTGTCCTTGTTCTTTATGGTTGTGTAGTATTCCATTGTGTATATGTACCGTATTTTGCTTATCCGTTCGTCCATTGAAGGACGCTTAGGCTGTTGCTATTTTTTTGCTATCGTGAATAATGCTGCAGTGAACATAGTTGTGCATATGTCTGTCCAGGTCTCTTTTATTAGACCTCTAGAGTATATACCTAGAAATGGGATTGCTGGATCATAAGGTATTTCTATTTCTAGTTTTTTGAGGAAGTGCCATACCATTTTCCCAAATGGTTGTAATGATTACATGGAACTTTCTTAATGAAAATTATCCAGGCCGATGTTTTGTGAACACTTTTATCCATAGCTCACAGTAAGAAATACATTTTACATTGCTAGACTATATACACATGTAAATTTATGTGTTTGTGTATGAATCCTGAAACAGAAGTTTCACAAAACAATTCCTTCAATGTAATGCACTCTGGTTTCTATTATATTCTTTTTTCATTTTTTTAAAAAATGCTGGTTGTGATTCTCTGAGCTAACACAAAGGATCAGAGCGTCAAATCAGACACACATGAATCTTATCCAGAATCAAGCTTTACTAATATTTCAAGAATATAAGCAATCAAGAGACAGAGGCAAAGCAAGTGGGGAGAGGGGACATTTCCAATGGCTCCCTAGTCCTTCCTTCCATCTCAGACACATGCTCCTCTGGCTCAGAATGACACATAAGATCTGTAAGTGTGGCTTGTGGGTAGCCTCACACAGCTGGGAATATCTAAATTATGAAACATCTTGATTTTAATACCTCGGAGATTTATATAGTTTAAATGACATTCTTCAAAGAGGCATGCCTCATAAATCCATAGATTACTACAGTGGTTCTCAAACTTGAGCTTGCCCCAGAATTACCTGAGGGGGCTTGATAAAACACAGATTGCTGGACCCCACCTCCAGAGTTTCTGATCCAGGGAGTCAAGATAAGACCCAAGAATTTGCACTTTTAAGAAGTTTTTTTGGGTGACTCAGATGCTGCTGGTTCAGAGAATCACTGACCTACTGTAAGCAGTCCTGAGCCCGGGACATCCTGTCAAAGCATTCCATAGAGAAGAACTGTCCTTGTAATAAATATCATCAGTGTATTTTCTCTAAGGTCTTGTCATATTCAGAAAGAGATTAAACGAAATTACCTGTCTTCTTTTCTTTACCTTAGAAGCTTCTCCCCCATCCTCAGTCCTATCCAGCGATAGTGGGAGAAATTGATCCTGGCCAGCCAGTTTAACTCCTTCCTCTTCACTCTCACAACTAATTTCATTACCTACTAATTGGTCACGATGCATAATTTGGAAAATTCTGGTCTAGTGCAACTTAACTTTTTTAATACATGAAAAAAATTAAGACTCAGGGAGGTTAAATGAATTTCACAGTGGAGAGTGTCTAAATTATGAAACATCATGATGATTTTGTGCCTCAGAGATTTTATACCACAGAAAGTAGAGAATCTATGAAAGGTGTTGGATGATAAGACAAATGACAGCAGTATTTCAGTGTAATTAACTGACCTCTGTGAGTGGGATTGTGTAGAGGCCACTGTTCTATTAACTCAGGCACTAGAGCCAGGGCAGTCTAGTCAGAATGGCAGACTTCTAATTTGAAATTCCATTTACCAGATGGGTGACTTTGGGCAAATTATGTTTAACTCTTTGCCTGTTTAATCAACTATAAACTGCAGGTGCCCAGCACAATTGGCAGAAAGGGAGCAGGTGTGAAGAAATGGGATGGTGACTGTTGTAACCAAGGAAAAAGAATGAATGTAAGAGCAAAGGAGGAAAGGAAGGAGGTGGAAGTAGCTTTCAGAGCCTCATAGAAGTTTTCTTATTTACCCCCTGATTTGTTTTTTCTGTCTTAGCTGTTACCTGCTTCCCTGTCTTCTGCCAGTGAAACCATTGTTTCCCCTCCCCTCAGTCTCATATTATCCGCTCTTCTTATGAAATAAGTACCTGACTTTCTTTGAGGTTTTTAAGTTTTTCATTTTGTATTTAAACTGCTTGTGACAACACAGAGGGTTATACAAACAAACAAGGGAAGAGATTCTACTGGTAGGGAATTGACATCCTTCTCATTTTCCTACTTAGCTTTTATATATCCCAGGCATTCTTTTCTTTCTAAACAAAACCTCAAATCTTTTTCATTCCAACAGTGATGTTCCTGTGAGTTTCTTTCCTTGTTGCCCTGTTGTCTTTTGTGAGATTTCTCAAAGTGCTATCTGTGGACCAGCAGCATCAGCCTCATTTGGAAGCTCATTAGCATGCAGAATCTTGGGTCTTACCCCAGACCTACTAAATCAGAATCTGTACATTCAGAAGATCCCCTGGGAATTTGTATGTACATTCATACTTCAGAAACAGCTGTAGGACTTGTGAAAGCCTGGTTAAATTAACCAGGATGCTTGAGCTAAGTTTCCTTTCCCATCTGTGGTTCAATTCCTTTTGCTTTCTAAATAAAAAAATTACTGCAGAGCCGTGCAGCAGGATGGGTTGACTCTTGTCTCTTGTCACATGTGGGCTCTAAGTGAGAAGATGCTAATCATATAAACCATCTTGTGCAGATTGAAAATAGCTAACTACGGTCATGGTTAGTGATACTTACTGTAACATCTCAGAGTCCAAATTGTCAAGGTTTGTTTTTATACAATAATTCCTTCCTTAAGCCATTAATTGTTGTATATTTTATTAGTTACCTGATATTTCAGTTTTGAAATAGATTTCTGTAAAGAGTCATATTGAAATTATTTTGTTTTATTGTTGGAATATAGGCTGTTTATGGGAGAGGAAGTGGTAATTTCCTCACTGTTACAAAACAGTGCTGCAACAAATACTTTGTGCATAGGGACATTTTATAAGATGTGGAAGTTGTCATGGATGCCCTATGCTTAGACAGTTTTGATGGCCATGTTACTTTTATTTTGCTATATTCTTTAAAGAGACTTGATTTACTGTTAAGATGAGAGGCTTGACTATGTACCTGCTCATGGAAATATTTTGTCAAGTGTACTCATGGTACCTAAGTTCCTGTTGATGTGCTCTCCTTCCCTTCTACTCCAGGATGCCACAGTGATACCACACCTCATGGTGCTGCTTAGCAGGTCTCGCTACACACAGGAGTACATCTGTCAGATCTTCTCACACTGCTGTAAGGTAAGAACCAGAATAAATATTCTCTAATATGTAGTCTTATATGCCCTCAAAAGATGTGCTTCACTGTGTATCCTTCCAGAGGCAGTCTATGCATACATAAGCAAACCTATGTATTTTTTCCTTTTCTTTTTTTTTAAACAAATGGTAGCATACCGTACATACTGTTCTGCACCTTGCATTTTTCACTTAACATATCTTGAAGGCTGTTCTATGTCAGTACATAAGCAGCTCCCTCATTTTTTTTTAAGCAGCTGCATAGTATTCTACTGTATAGATGTATGATAATTTCTTTAACCAGTCCTCTGTTGTTGGACATTTAGTTTGTTTCCAGTCTTATGCTATTACAAAACAGTGCTGCAACAAATACCTTGTACATAGGGACATTTTATAAGAAGTGGATTTCAAAGATTCTGTGTGTTGTAATTTTACCACATATTGTCTTTTATAGGGGTTGTGCCATTTTATACTCTTACCAGCAGTATGTGATCATGACTGTTTCCTCACACCCTTAGTTTCTATGTTGTTGGAAACTGT
The DNA here is from genome assembly GCF_000243295.1 of Trichechus manatus latirostris. Taxonomy (NCBI): domain Eukaryota; kingdom Metazoa; phylum Chordata; class Mammalia; order Sirenia; family Trichechidae; genus Trichechus; species Trichechus manatus. The sequence continues at coordinate 10,572,218 of NW_004444020.1, forward strand.
TTTAAGCAATCTCATGGAGGAGAAATGGGAGAGAGTCTTCCCTGCTCATGGTTGAGAGAAGTTTTTCTGTTAGTAAAAGGACTAAAACCTAAATTGAAGAGTGCTATGAAGTGTCACTTATTTTGCTTTATAGTTTATATATAAGAGTGTAGTCTTTTGATAACCATGAATGATTATTTGTTTAAGATCTCTCTTTTATGCAATGGGGAGAATCCTGAGTACCAGAAACAGCTAGTGATATGCAAGCAAATGTAAGAGAGGGTGAGATGCACAATTTTGGGAAGAGTATTTAAATGAAATCTTTTTGTTTGTTAAATGTAAAGAAGAGTAACTGGAGTTTAGGAATATAAAGCTTTCATTATTTAGCAAGATGATTTTATAAAGCCTTTTTGTGTTTAATTTTTAAGTCCAACTCCATTCACCAAACAGATACAGTCCCTATGCCAAATGCTTTAATAAGACCAATGTAATAAATTGCCATCTCAGTGCATTGGTTATTTTAGTTAATTGACTGTGGTTACTAAGGAGCATCATATACATACTACATAGGCCACTAATTGTATTACAGTTTAATAAAATGTATTTGCCATTAAAATTATATTGATTACAATTTATTTTTTCTATTGAGTTGAAGCATATTACAATGCTTTATGATTCTCCATGCAAATATTGATTACTTGTACAAATTGGATCCAGAGCTTAGAAGTAGGTGGAATCCGTATTGACTCCATGATATATCCTGGAAATTGTGTTTCTGTGTATTTAATAAAATGTCTGACGTCAGTTTGTATACCTGTATCTTTTGCGTATAAAAATAGAACACAATTCCAGTTAGCCTTTGGAATAGTTTGAATTAAAAATCAGTAGGATTTACTATATGGAATCAATGGTACTACTTAAGAGTTAACAAATGCTAAAGAAATTCCTTAGTCAAAATCCTGTGGAAAAGTAGGAATGGATAAAAATTAAAACAGTTGTTGATCTTCATACATTTCATTCATTTAGCAAATATTTGAGTACCTTTTATGTGCCATCATTGGTATTAGGTATCCAGCAATGAACAAAACAGACAAATCTCTAGTCTCGTGGAGCTTACATTCCAGTGGGAGGAAACAAACACCTAGTAATTTATATAGTTTATGTGGAAATGTTAACTGCTATAGAGAAAAATAAAGCAGCAGAGAAGGGCATAGAGGGTGCAGAGAGTGGTGATGCTGCACCAATGAAAAGGTGACATTTGAGCAAGGACTAGAAGGAGATAGAAGAGTGAGCCATGCAAATGTATGGGAGAAAGTGCATTCTGGCAGAAGGACTGGCAAGTGCAAAGGCCCTGAGATGGATGTATGCCTAGATTATTCAGGGAATAGCAAGTAAGCTGGAGGAGAGTGAGTAAGAGGGTAAGAAGAAGGAGATGAGGTCAAAGCAGAGTCAAAAGATGACATCAAGGTTTTTGGCTTGAGCAACTGGGTAGACCAATCTGCCCTTAACAGAGGTGAGTTTGTGGGAAGAAATGAGACATCCAAACAAAGATGTTAAGTAGGCAGTTGAATAGATGCGTCTGGAGTTTAGGGGAGATACTGGGTGGGCTGAAGATAAACTATTCAGGAGTTGTCAGGCTCGTAAATAAACAAGATTAATTAAGTTATGGATTATCCACTTTGCATTTTTGAGTCATTTTTCCTGCTTCCTTGTTTATATTTTGGTGTTCTTCTGCCTTAATCCTCTGATTTTGGCCCAGAAATTAATTTTGAGGAGACCATAATTGGAAGGCAGAAACTTCTAATAGGCAAGCCACAAGTACTAAAGCCAGATGACTTTGAGGTATTTTCTTATTTGAATGAACTACACGTTTTCTCTGTGATTTGACTAATAACCAAGAGAACACTGTTAAATGGTTGAGTAAGGATGTAACTAGAAACCGGTTAGTCCTTCCAAAAAGCAAGACGTTAACATGGCGTGTTAAGTAGAATTTCGCGTTGGGTGTTTATTATTAAAGGTTAGCACTATCCAAATCACTCCCTTAGATCAGCCACATAATTTATGGAGCCCAGTGCAGAATGAAAAGATGGCAACAACAGAGCATTATCTAAGCGCGGGGACCTTCTAAGTGTGGGACTGTATGACTGCACAGATTGCAAGCCCTTGAAGCTGGCCCTGCACTACCTACCTCTCAAAATGAAACAAGATCTGAAGTAATGTCACTTGTCTTTGATGTGGGTTATCTTTTTCACTGTTAAGTTCTTCTCACTGGAGAGATAGTTAAGTACTTCTAAAACATTTTACATTACATTGAGTGACTATGTCTCTTAGAATGTATTCTTTGAAATTACTTTAGAGTTTAGGATATAAGCCATGTAACACAAATTGGTTTTATAGAAATGCAATTGTGAAAATGCTGTTTTTAAAAACTGCCTCTGAGCAACAAAGGCACAGGTGTGACAATATGTTGAATGCTTTCCTGGGATGCCCCTTTTTATTGCACATGCTCCTCCATTGCTGGATGGTATAGCAGAAAGTACACAGAACCAAGAAATAGCATATGTGAATTTGATTATGTGTCTACTGCTAGCTAACTACAGGAGAAAAAACCTGGCGATCTGCTCCTGTAAAGATTACAGCCTAGGAAACCCTGTGGGCAGTTCTGCTCTGTTATATAGGGTCGCTATGAGTCAGAATCAACTTGACAGCACACAACAACAGCAGCTAGCTAACTAGTTAAGTGACCCTAGGCAAGTCTTCTAACCTCTGTAGACCATTTCTTATGTCAAAAATAACAAACTTGAATTGGCTGTTCTCTTTTATGCAACTTTCTATAATTTTAAATGTTCATAACTATTATTTGAATCATTTGAAGACTCATAGATTTCACCAAATAATCAACTTTTAGAACATGTTGTGCTAGTAATAATATTGATAATTAGTTATAATAATTATTTCTGTGAAAATACAGCCATTTGCTGTCTGTATTTTTCTTTCAAAAAATTTGTATAAACATCTCTGAGAGTCGATAATGGCTGTTTGAATTCCTATAGTTCATTTATTCATTGGTTCATTCCATAACTTTGGTATGCTATATCTGATTGGGTTATGGCCCCACAGCATTTCAAATTTTATAATCGTATGTGAAATTTGAATACTACATTGATTCAGAGGTTCCTGATTAAGAGTACTTAAGCTATGAGTTTATATACTAAGGGCTTAAACTATCTAGAGTGGATGAGTGTATTAACTTCCAATGCAGCATTAATTCAGTAGAAATATATTTTTTTTAATTTTTAAAAACCAGATTAACAAAACAGAGAAAAATCTGTCATTATCCTAAAACCAATAAACCAAACCAGTTGCTGTCCAGTCTATTCTGACTCGTGATGAGCCCATGTGCTGCAGAGTAGAACTGCACTCCGTAAAGTTTTCAAGGCTTGGCCTTTCAGAAGCAGACCTTTCAGGCCATTCTTCCAAGGCACCTCTGACTGCATTCAAACTGCCAACCTTTCAGGTCGTAGTTGAGTGCTTAACCGTTTGTGCCACCCGCAGACTCCTCCATTATCCTACTCCCCAGAATAAATGAATGTTAATATTTTGGTGTATATTGCACATTTTTGTTTTTATATATCTTTTTTTTTACCAAAATGAATCACACTATATTTAATATTTTATACTTTTTATTTTAATTGGATGTACCTTAAACATATTTCTACAATAAATATATTTTTACAATCTTATTTTTAATTACTATATAATATTCCATAGTTTACTCAAGTAGACCCTCATTGTATAGTTTTAGGGAGTTTCTAATTTCTCACTAGCGTAAACAGTGTTTTGTTGAACATTATCGAAATTGCATGTTAGTGTAGATCCTTAGGTTATGTAGGAGACTAAATTCCCAGAGTAACTGCTAGATGTATTTACTGTTGCATACCCCTCTAGAAAGGTGCAGCCTTGCTTTTGTAGTACCTCAAAGTATTGCCATTCTCGGGGCATAGGTTTTAAGTGTGTTCTCTGTCCTCTCATCTCATCCCTGCATCTGCAGTTTTAAGTACCTTGTTGAGTGTTTGCTATGTACTGGGCAGTACTCTGAATGCTTTACTTGTGTTGTCCCGTTTGAAACATAGGAGTCCCTGACTTCGTCATTATAAAGACAGTGGCGTAGACTGTAATAGGGGAGCCAAGAAGACGAGTCTCCTAAGAATCTGGCTTTTTTTTTTTTTTCCTACTAACAAGTAGGTAACTGTAGGATAAATTATGAAGGTAAGCCTAAATCAGCCCCAGTGTACATGTCCACATACTGAGATTTTTTTGGTTCCCTTATAAATTTTGACATCCCAGTTTAATCATAAGCTGAGTTTAGCAGAATGACTAAATAGGCAGGGTGCTACCTCGGCCCATTGTACCTCATTGTTCTTCCACCCCTTTCCACAGCCAATCCATTCTCCTGCCTGGAGGTGACCTAACATTAATATATTCTTCAAAAGATTTTATAAAGAAATATATAAGGATATTCTCTTCCCCCATTTTAACACAAGTGGTAGAATACTATATAAATATTGTCCTAAACCTTTTATTTTCCTTTACAGTCTATTCCAAGATCATTCATATCAGTACGTAAAGGGCTGTTTCATTTCTTTTTTGGCCCTCTTCCATTGTATGAATGACCCATACTTTATTTTACTGGTACTCTATTGATGAACATTTAGATTGTTTTCACTCTTTCACTATTACAAACATCACTTCAGTGAATATCTATATGCACATGTCTTTTTTCTGAGATCTGGATCTTTTTAGGAATATCCTTACTGATGGAGTTATATTTATAAATAATGGTGAAAAGATCAAACACAGTGCAGTTCTCTCTATACGTAATTGTTCCCTGCTGCTGACAAGACATGTTACTTTTTGTCCCTCAAATTCTTTGCCCCAAAAATGTGGCAAATATTTATTACAAAAGAAGTTTTTTTCCTTTCCGGGGTCATGCATAGTATTATGTAAAGATTGCAAGGAAGAAATTAGTGACTGAGCCAACTAAAGAGGAGAAGCTATGATTTGACAGTTACCAAGTCTCTCTTTAATCTTTCTCCAAATTAACCTGCATGAACATGGGGTTAGTAAGGCAGCTTCCACAGCATAGGAAGCACATAATCCCTCACTGTCTTAAACTCCAAAAAATAGTTCTCAGAAATCCTGAGCAACTACTTAAGAAGTGGCAACAGTTTAGAGACAACAGTTATATTACTACTAGCCTTTTTTGTTCTTTAATAAATCGAGGAGAGAATTTCAGAGAAATAATGATTAACTCATAACAAATACTAGGGTAACCTTTCCCCTTTTTCTGTGTCCCCTCCCTCAAGTATGTAAATTTATTTAGTATTAACACCAGCATGTGCAAATTAGTAACTTAAAGTCTTGTTCCACTTAATTTTAGTGAAGTGAGCCCCTGTGAATGTGTCTTAAAATTCTATTACGGATCTTACTTATTTTGGGCCTACATGTAAAAATAAACAAAATAAAAATGAAAGGTTTTTAGAACTTCCGGGCAACATGGTGCTATAGTCAGAAGCACCACGCCGTCCCTCCACAGCAGAGATCAGAAAAACTAAGTCAAACAGAGTCACACATCAGTCCTGAAACCCTAAGCATCAAATGAAGAGATAAAGAACTCAGCCAAGTATTGAATGGAATAAGAAACTGACCAAGAACAGAGAGCGAGGAGAGATACATGCAGAGGTCCCCATCAGCTACCACAGCACGGATCCGCCATCTTGGACTCCTATCGGAGATCGGCGAACAGGGGGTATTGGAAAGCAGCTTCACGGAGCTTCCAGCAGGAGACAGAACAACCGGTAACCAGCGATATAGGCTTTCCCACCCCCCACCCTTCTTCACCCCCACTTAGCCTCCTCTGCTTCTTGCAGCCACAGTCTCTTGGCTGGGAAGCACCAGCTTCACCCTGGTGTCCCTTGGATTCTACCCGCCCGCACTGGCCAGCTCTGTGAGTGCCATTTGTTGGCTGCTGGTGTTGCTTTTTCCTGCTTCTTTAGATTTCTTCCTTACCTCTCACCACTTTCCCCTCCATTCTCTCAAATACCTGGCTCCGTGTGCCATCTTTGCTTCTTCCTGAAAGGCTGCGAAACACTGCTCGACTGTGAAACTGCTTCCTGGCCCGTGTCACCGTGCTGGTGGGACTCTCGACATTTGTTTGTTTGTTTGCTCTGATTTGTTCTGTTTTGATTTGTTTGTTTTCTTTTTCTTTTCTTGGCTTGGGAGCCCCTTCTAGCCGGGCAGTACCGTGTGGCTTGGAAGCTACTCACTTACTCTGCGCAGACACACAGGGACATCCCTGGGGACATTTCTTTTTTCTTTTGTTTTTGGGTTTTTTTCTTTGTTTTGTTTTCTTCTCTCTCTTATTCCCTTTTTGTCTTTCTTCATTTCCAGTCTCTCGATTTATTCATTTTTCTTTTGTCCTTTTTCTTTTCATTTTTATTTTTCCCCATTTCTCAGTCTCTCATCTCTCCACTCCAATAGCAAGTTCCCTTAGCAGTCTTTTTTTCTTTGTGTGTGTGTGTTTGGCTTCTGTTCCTCTCTCCTCTCTGTCATCTTTTCCATACCCATCTTAGCTCCACACATCATAATCTACCCCCTCCTTCCTGCCTACCTGCACTGTGCGCTGAACATCATACTCCCAAGCAGCACAGGCACTGCCTACTGGAACGTGCCCTACACTGATTCCTGGTCCACACTGTCAGCCCTGGTACGTGCCACAAACAACCCATCCCAGCAACCCCCCTTAAGCTGGACCTGCCCTGCTGTATCATACCTGAGTGACTGACCCTGCCTGTTGGAGAAGGAGGTGAAAAGTGTCGTGGCCACAGACGAGCAAACAACAAAGAATGCACAACCTGCCTGCTCAGACATAACCAAATAAAAAAGCAGGACAAAACAAATCTACAATCAGTAAACAAGAAAAATAACCACTGAATGCCCTGAAGACAGCAGATAATATCAAAACATTTACAAAAACAAGACAGGATGGTTCCAGTAGGTGTCCAAAATAAAACACCAGATGTCCTCCCAGTAGAGGAAGAGTCACTAGACCTAACTGATAGGGAGTTCAAATCTCTGATATTCAGAATTATCCAAGAGTTGAAGCAAAAAGCAGACAAAAATGAGGAAAAAATAGACAAATTCATGGAAAATACAGAC
>NW_004444020.1:10580331-10623821 GCF_000243295.1 Trichechus manatus latirostris
TAACTTTGGCTATGTATATTTTCACCAAAAAAAAGGTCCTCCAAGGTTGAGAAGGGAGAGTGTTGACATGTCGTGGGGTTGTTAACCAATGTCATAGGGCAGTATGTGTACTAACTGTTTAATGAGAAACTATTTGTTCTGTAATCCTTTATCTAAAGTACAATTTAAAAAATTACAAAACAAAATGAAAGGTTTTTATAATTAAGGACAATAAAGAGGCCATCAGATCAGTTATTTTCAAAGTTACATGTTGTTAGTATGTCATTAGAGAAGCTTATGTTGTATTTTAGGCTGTTGCTGTTATTGGGTTTATAAATGCTCTAATGATTTCTTGAGATCTAGGTATATCTCGGGGTTCCTGGGTATGGTGCAAACGATTAAGTGCTCAGCTCCTAACTGAAAGGTTGGAGGTTTGAGTCCACCCAGGGGTGCTTAGGAAGAAAGGCCTGGTGGCCTACTTCTGAAAAATCAGCCATTGAAAACTCTGTGGAGCACAGTTCTACTCTGACATACAGGGTGTCGCCATGAGTGGGAATCAACTCAGCGGCAGCTGGTGGTTATGTTTCAGAGCACTTAAATTTGAGCATTTATTTATAGTGGCAAATGTGAAGTATCAGACTAAAAGAACCTGCCTGAGTCAATACAGTTTTTCTCTTACAACGTTCTTCAGTTCTGTCAGTGGCATGAACGTAGCTGAAATCCTTGCAGAGCATTAAGTTTCTCTCCTGCAAAAGAACTAGTCATTTAATGGTGTGGGTTTTTTTTGCCTATGATCTCAGCTAAAACAGCATTGAGAAGTTTCTGATGAGTAATCCTTAAAGCTATTTGGGTAATTTTTCAGGAGTGAGATTATTCAGATTTATCACAATTTAACATAATAATTTGATAGATGGTTATACCTCCAGAGTCGACTTTTCAGTACCCTTTTGTGATTACTGTGATTATGGCTAGTAGGTGCTGTGCTCTCTGGAGCACTCAGGAATAGTTGCTAAAAGATTTTGAATGAGGCCTAGAGTTCTGGAGTATTTCTCCTCTATCTACCTGCCAGGGTTGGCTATAAGATATCATTTCATTGTTGGGAAATCCTGGACTATTTGAGGTTTGAACAAATGAGACCTAGAGTTCTGGAGTATTTCTCCTCTACCTACCTGCCAGGGTTGGCTATAAGATATCATTTCATTGTTGGGAAATCCTGGACTATTTGAGGTTTGAACTCATTTTTAGCAAATGAATTGCAACAAAACTGTCATTTTCTCAACGGCTTTCTTTACCCACCTCAAAAGAAGAAGGGATTGTTTGGCATACCGTGTCCTGTGAGTTGACTGACACTGTCAAGCAACCTGAGAAACTTCATAAATTTTTTACAAAAATCTTAAATTCTAAATGTCTTAAATAGAATTGAATATGATGTGATAATCTGCTAGGATTTGGGAGCGAGTTTAAATGTTTAAATTATAATCTAGGTACTTTTTTTAGAATTAAGCACTTTAATTTTCATTTATTTGAGAAACTGTTCTAAAATAGCATAGATCTGTGATCTCCCTAGTTTGGTATGTAAGTGTTCACTTCTCTTTCTCTTCCTTCCCTCTTTGTATTTGTATTATAAATGACAGGAAGGTGAGAAATGCTCTCCTGAAACTCTTATAGAATCATCAGAATATAACCAATTATTTTTTTCTGTCAGAAATTAGAAAATGTGTAGAAATTGATGAACTTTTTTTTTTAAGAATTCTTTTAATAGTCTATAAAATATTTAGGGGATTATTACTTATAAAATAGCATATAACTGTTGTATTATTCAGAAATATGAACGCTAATGTCCCCTCCTCAAAGATGGATGTTTCGGTCTAAGAAAGAATGAGCATCTTCAAAATAGTTGTTAAATAGTGGGTTGGGGAGATTGGTTTGAGGGCTCTTGTTCTAGACCAATCACTGGTTTCCTCTGGTGACCCAGATAGATAGCCTACCTTTCAGTGCTACGTTTTTCTCATGAAAAAGCATGAAATAACACCCTTGTCCTGGCTTTAATTGGCTTTTTATTTACTGAGTGGATGAGGTGAGACATAAAATGAATAAGAATTGTGGCTAATACTTAAGCCATTAGCTTCTGCCACTTTGAAGATCTTCATTAAATTGATTATTAGAAAACAGAATTGACGCAAAATACAAAATGCCTTGATTTTCCTATCTCTTTACCTTCCTACTCCAAGAAGTGATAAAATTGAAAAAAAAAAAAAGAGAGAGAGAGAGGGAGAGACAGAGAGAACTAATTATGAAATAGAAATCAAAACATGTTGTTCACTTCTCAGTAGTGGAGCATTGTTTCTTAATCAAAGCATTACTAAAACTTCCCTGACATGTTGATGAGGTTAGGCTCTGGCCCAGTTCCTCTTTGCAGTTAGTTTTAGAGTTCCCCCTCACTAGCTCATCAGTCTTAAGTTGTAAGAATCTCCTGTGGGTATAGGGCAAGGATGTGCATATGAAATGCAGAATCCATAGTGGCCCTGTTACAGGGGTGATGTGCCGTTTAAGAATTGGAAAGGGCCTGTGCCAGGATAGCTTCTGTGCCTCCTTCCTTATTTTGAGGAAGTAAGGAGGCAGCAGTTCTAGAGGTGGGATGAGGTAAGATATGGCAGCCCTTTGTAGGACTGAAAACAGCATTTACTCTGCTTTTTTGCAGTGTCTGATAGTGTTACTGTTTATGCAAGAAAAAGGTAACTGAGAATTTTACATTGTGGTGAATTTAAGTAAATGTGGTTTAATTGGAACAGATCATTACTCTTCTTAACGTGTTACTATATTCTCTTCTCTTACAGGGGCCAGATCATCAAACAATTTTATTTAACCATGGTGCAGTTCAGAATATTGCTCACCTACTAACCTCAGTGTCCTACAAAGTAAGATGTTAAAAATTATGGGCAGATTTTTATACCTTGTTTTCGGTTTCTAGTCCTGCTCTAGAAAGAGGCTCACATATTTTATTGCTTCTTTGATAGGTATGATCAACACTAATATTTTATCAGTAATATGTTATGGGGCACTGTTTTACTTATAGAATGCCCCTTTAAATAAAAAGAAAGCTTCCCTTGCATTTCCATTTTTTCAGGATATGGCTGTGGTGTGAGTTGCTATTGATTTTACCTGTGGTCATTAATAGTATTTAAAGTCTTTCCTTGTTAGATGCCAGTGCCAAAACTGCTACTCAAGTTGGTAGCAGCTCTGACTTGAAGTATATAGAAGAAGTGCCATGCTTTATCTGAAAGATACTGGATTTCGTATTTGAGACATTTAGCCACAGTCACTCAAACTTGTATATTCACATACATACCAACATTTAACATGTGTTCCGTTTTGTATTTTGAGTTAAAAAGTCAAGTTTTTGGCTTGTTCATTAAATTTTCTCTGACTTTTTATATAGGTAAGCAGCATCATGTTAATCAGGCATTGAGTTAAAACTTTGACCATTCATGGTTGCCTAACTAGCAAGTTGTAGCAAATTTGAGAATTGGGACATTGTTCTTATTGTGTCACATTAGCATTGGGTGTGCCAGGAGTTTCCTGCAGAGCAGGGAAGTAATCATTTTTGTCTTCTATCCATGTGCGCTGATCCTAGCCTATTCTTTTGGTCCTTGGCTTTATTGCAGGCTAATCCAAAGTTCAGTCCTGGTGAACAGTTCACAAGGATAGGCATGGAAGATGGAGCCAGATTAAGACTAGCCAGAAGCAGGGGAGGGAAATATACACTGAGAGCTCCTTCATCTGCTCTGACCATGCAGAGGCTGACGTCAGTCAGCACTTGTACATCTAGAAGCACTTGTTGGAAGCACTTTTTATTACTCCTCTTCTTCTCTATCCTCTAGCTTCATTAATTCCACCTGCTCTTCCTCCATTTCTTTCTCTTCTTTTCCTCACTGGACTTCCATATCTGCCATAACAAATTTAAAAACTTAGAAGTTGTGGAAGGAGAAAGTGTCTGGTAACATTGCTGTTTTGCCAAGGCATCGCCATTGTCAGTGTCATTAACATGCTCCAGGTTCCACCTGTGAGCACATTCTAGTGTTGTAGAGCAGTGCCCGGATGAGGGACAGGGCTTCTTCATCCCCCAGTGATCTTTCCTGCCAACCTCAGATTCCACATAAGAACATCATATATGGACTCAGTCTTGGAAATGACTAGATCATTTGGTGAAAGCTGATCCAAAGGAACAATAACAGCTCTTACAGGAGCCTTTGTCTTACCAATATCGCATTTGGTGCAGCGTTGTTCTTTTAACTTTGATTAGGGATTTATGTGGTTCAATTTTAATTGTTACTTCTCCCTTCCTATTTTTTTCTGTTACTTCAAAATTAATTTTAACTCTCACTGTACTCTTTAGATATACAAGTATTATTTTTATTCATTTGAGGCCTTTTGTTAGTATTTTAAGCACATTTAGTTATTTCTTCAGAAGAAGAGTTTATATTCTGAAAGATTAAAAGTCTTATCTGAAAATCTAACATAAATGCATTTTTGTGTTCATTTATTTTTACAGGTTCGAATGCAAGCACTGAAATGCTTCTCAGTTTTAGCTTTTGAAAACCCCCAGGTATCGATGACCCTGGTAAATGGTAGGCTGGAACTTTGTCGAACCTACATGATTTAATTAATTAACTTTGTAGATTAAAGAATTTCCTTAATCCTTGTTTGTTTTATTTTTAGTTTTGGTTGATGGAGAATTGTTACCCCAGATTTTTGTGAAGATGTTACAGAGGGATAAGCCTATTGAGATGCAGCTCACATCAGCAAAATGGTAAAAGTCAAGATGATGGGAAGAAGGACAGTGCTTTATCAATAACCTAGAGTATTTTTGTACAGCCTAATTAGCTGACTTTCAGTCTGCATCTTGTTTTGGGATTTTGAAATCTGGAAATCGTGGGATTGTCTTACACTTTCTTAAATGGATGTGAGCATTTTACTCGGTTTACTATTAGTAGTATGCAGAACAGGAACTATCATATAACATATAACACTACAGAAAACTGTTTTAGTACTTTCTCAACTTTGTATTTCAGTTGAAATAATACACAATTAGATCAGATTTAATGAACATGTATTATGCTAAGTACTAAGCCAGGAAAATACAAAAATGTAGAGGCATGGAGAGAAGTTGAAGTTGATAACCAAGGCATGATTTCAGAGAATGTGCTTGCCCATCTTTAGAAGAACAAAACAAAAAAATCCCCATAGAAATGTGACAGTTTATAAGATAGTTATGTTCTTATTTGTTCTTATTGGCATAATTCCTTGCTCATATGAGCACTCAACACATGATCATTCTGTGATTACTGTCTTCAGCCAATGTGTTGAACACCTGTTGTATAGGGTTCTATGCTAAGTGAATTGTTTAGTATCAGTATTTAAGAACTTGTGGCTCTCCGATGTTTTGGTGAGAATTTTTCAATGAATTATTCATGCATTAGTTGCTTGTTTGTTATTTATTTGTATTTTTTGTTGCTTTTGTCTTAATTTCAGAATTGAGCATTTCTCTTGTTACTAAAGTAATGTGCTCATGTAAATGGTTTTAAAAACAATGTGGTAACAAGCCTCAAGATATTGATAACAGCTACAAAGAATGCAATCCTTTACAAGTAAAAGAATTTTACTGATTTGCTGTAGAAACCAAAATGGGGTGTTTAGGTTTTTTCCTCCAGCTTACTAAGGAATCTAATTCAAAAAGGAAATTCATTAATTTAAAATTCTGAGGTGCTTAATGTTCAGTGCCTGCCTAGGGAGTACAAATTAATTTTATTCTTATTCAAAGCAAAATATAATTATGAAGATAAATAGTTTTTCAGTATAACCAAATCATTGACTCATCTCCAAAGCCACTGCTGGTAATCTCTGAATGGTTAGTTAATTTCTGATGAATAGTTTTAAGTAGTATAAGTTAAATGCCTCTTATGTGATACTTCTGCTGTTGGAGTTGGAATAGTCCAGCCTAACTTCATTTAAAGTTCGATACTCTATTAACCTTGTGTTATTTTTAAGAATTTTTTTTTCTTTTTATTATGGCATTTTCAAACATAAAAAAATAGAGAAAAGTACAGAGAACCCCAATGTGCCCAACACCTACCTTCAAAATTTATCATTAGAACATTTATTTTTTAAAACAATTTAAATATCTGACTTATTGTCTATATATATCAGTTAGTTTTCTTTACCTGAACCCCTCAGAGAAGAGAATGTCAAAACCTTTTCCCTCAAGTGGAATGATAGTACTTATCCTTTTTTTTTTTTTTGCATAGTATCTTAAAGGCAAGCAAAAACTTACTTTCTGCCATCTTATTCCAGTTTAACTTACATGTGTAGAGCTGGTGCAATTCGGACAGATGACAGCTGTATTGTATTAAAGGTAAGCTAATTAATTCTCTCAAAAATATGTGGTAAAAATTATCCAGTCATATAAATGTTGAATATAAATATTGGTATTATTTCTTTTTTACACATTAATCATTATGGTATGTGTGCATGGTATAAAATAGTATTAAAACCACCATACTTTCTTTTCACTGGGATGCCATGTAGTTTAAAAACTTGGTTTTAGATGTGTTTTGAAAGTCAAAGTGAAATAGTCCTTTCCTTGTTTACAGCTTTCCAGTTTTTATAGTAATTAGGAGGATGTAGAATTTGCAGAAGTATGTAAAATTCAGGTAAAATAGAAAATATTATATTTAATCCTTGATTTTTAATCCACTTGCAACATATTTTGTAGGCAAGCAATTTGCCAGCTCTATAGATAATGACTTTATATAAGTCTTCCTGTGGCAGATAATCAAAAGGCATAATGAGAAATAATAAGTAAATGACACATAAAAGCAATCATCATCATCGTGGTATGTCAGTTCCAACTAGAACTCAGAAGAAGCTGGAGAAGAGACCGGTTCTAAAAGTCTTAAGACCTGGATTCTGGTTTTAGCACTCTCGCCACTGATCGGCTTGATAACCTTGGGCACAGCCAGACTCCTAATGAAAATGGAGGCAGTTATTCCTGCCTATCTATCCCACAGGGTTATTGTATGACGTAGGATGACAGTATATTAAATACGTTAAAATATCTTATCAGCTGTAAAGAACAAAATAAATATAAATAAATTGATCATGTACTATTTTTTGAATGCATGATCTCTAATTTTCATTGTTCAAAATGTGAAACCAAGGATAAAAGAGCATTAAGAAGACTCATGTTTGCTTTAGTCTGGTGAAGAGCCAATTGATTTAATAAGATCTGACGACTCCCTAAATAAACAACCCTGTATAGCTTGCTAAGGACTTCCATACACATGACTTTGGTTTATTTACTTAACATCTCAACCCTTCTTTTCTTCCTCATTGGTAAACTAATAGTATCTTCCTTATGGAGTTCTGAGCATTAAATTCAATAATCCATGTAGAGTGTGGTATTGATAAATGTTAGTAACTATTCAAAGAAAAATAAGAATATATCTCATGAGCCTAGGTTTGAGTTGTAGAGCCTGCACTAATATGTAGGAAGTCTATAGTGAACAGTAAAGCACTAAACTCTGTGGTAAAGATGTAATAGGAACTTATAAAACAGCAGAGCACAGCTGACTGCAGTAGTTGAGGAGGGCACCCTATAATTATGACATTTCTATTTATACTTCCATGTCATCCTTTAAAACAGATTAATCAGCCCTAGAAATATTAAGTGCATGGGATATTTTTATTGAGAACCTAATGTAGATGAATCACCAAGACCAGTGGCCAAGATTTTTGAAGGGCTACAGAGGTTACTTTGGACTAGTTGATACCACAAGTCATTCCAAAAGTGGGAAAAGCTTGGAACTGTGATTGCTGCATTTCACTTGTTATAGGAGAAACTGGTGGGATCTGAGTAATGCTAAGATCACTGAATTTTTAAAGCTATATTTTGTTTTTGCCACTGTAGATATTAATCTCCAAACCAAAAATAAAAGTCATCACAGCCATATTACTTATTGAGGAAAAAATAGCATAGTTCTTCTAAAGCAAGTTCATTTCTGATGAAACTACTGGATCTCTTTTAAAGTTAAAAATACTTAGGTGGGGCATAACCATCAGACATAATTTGTTAGAGATCCTTAAATGTCTTTTATAAGGTTGTACAATAAAGCTTCAGTCTTATCCATCACAAAGGCCTAATTAGAGTTTGTATTAATGTAGTTTTAATATCTGATTAGCATTTAGTATGTCAGTCCACAGATGATTAATATGCATTCAATTTGTTTGTTTTTGCATTCCAAAAAAACCTTTTGCTGTTCTTTGATTATTAAGGGAAACATTGATCATAAACATGACTCCCAATAAAAACCATTGAGTTGAGTCAGTGACTGTATGCTCTCCATCAGACTGTCTTTACCTTTACCAAAAAGCAAATAATTAATCTCACTACCTTTCAGACATTGCCTTGTTTGGTTCGAATGTGCAGTAAGGAGAGATTACTGGAGGAGAGAGTTGAAGGAGCTGAGACACTCGCCTATCTGATTGAACCAGATGTTGAGCTACAGAGGATTGCTAGCATAACTGATCACCTCATCGCCATGCTTGCTGATTATTTCAAATATCCCAGCTCAGTGAGTGCCATCACTGATATTAAAAGGGTATGTTCTCTTTTCCTTTTAAGAGAGAGATTTTTTAAAGGTTTTTCTTACTGCTCCCAACACTGAAACAATTGATAATTACAGTTCAACACTCTTAAATAAAGGAATCTGTTCCTTTTGATAATGTAGATTATATTGCTTCAGAAGTTTTTAAATCCGATTTGTTGAGTGTTTACTGTCAGAAGTTTTTTTTACTAAGCAGGTAAACAGGAAAGAAGAAAATTGCATCCCTAACTCCCCACTAAAACCCAAAACAAGTGGAGTCTCTAAGCTGGGCATTGACATATCAACATCATCTGATCCCGTTTGAGGCCACAGGATCATCTCTGTTGCTGTCTCTTCTCATTCTTTAGGTTAAGAGTAATCTTTTATCACAGGTGTCTGAGTGGCCTTCTTTTACTCTTTGCTGTAGACAGTCTTTTCTTTTTATACCTTTTCTTCTGACTTTTGCTGTCTTCTCTTTCCTTTTCTCCACTTTTATGCTATGCTTTGGGCCTGCTAGCGGTAGCTAGAGTACCATTTAACCACTAGTTTGGGATACTCACGGACCGAATTTTGCTAACTTTTTCTCAAAATATAAGTTCCTTAGAACAGATATTCCTTTTAACTTTTTGCTTCTCAACCAATTTGTCAGATCCATTTCTCCAAGCATAAGAGATATCATTCTATAAGAGAAAGTTTGTTTAAACAGGCCATAGTAGGGAAAGCATTGTCTCTTAATTAGTAGCCACTTACTGTTTCATGAATATAACTATATTTTTTATGCCGATGATCTTAGTGGGGTTTTTTTTCCTTTTTTTAATAGTTGTTCTCTCTGCTTCCCCTATGCTTCTCAATCCTAAACCTCTCAGCTGCCTCATCCATCAGGCAACTGTTCATTTGGCATTGAATGTTAAAAATGAAGCTGTTCAGGTTGTGGCTTTTCTCTGTCTTAGGAAGGGCCCAAAATAATCTTCATTGACATTTGCACTAATAACGTACATTGCCCTCTGTGTATTAAAGTTGGGTGTTTGCTCTTCCTTCAGTAGTGTTGTTTTTTCCCATAGACATGATGGGTTAATTGAAGCAGATTCACTCCCTTGCCTGTTTTCCCTCTGGCCACTTGTTGGCACTGACACTGGTACAAAGATACAAGAATAAGCCCTAACTGTGACCCCACGAATACCCTGAGTTGACCACCCCAGCAAGCCAGGTAAAGCACTTTGATGGACATGAGTGTGAGGAAACATAGTTAAAAGATCTTTGGTGGACATGAGAATGAGGAAACATAGTTATAAAAACTTCTAGCCTATGCATGTGCAAATCATTTAACTAATATGTAGAAGACCCTTCTGTTAGGGTTTTTCCATTTCATTTTCGTCACGATAAAACTGGAATGGTAAAAATCTTAAAAATAACCTAATGCCAAATTTGAGTATGAATTTGTTTTGTCATCTTTAATTTTGATGATCAGTTATCTAATGGTTTCTGACCATAAGCCTATACGTACTAGACTCATAGAGAAATTCTAACATGTTGATACACCAGTGTGTGATTTTCAAGGTATAGTAGTTCAAGTCAGTATTCTAATATATGTTATGACTAGTAAGTAGTTGAGACTTTAGAAATAGCTATTTTAGAACTTACATATCATAGTGAGTATTGTATATTGGAAAGTTCCTCCTATAATCCATCAGTGTTTGCTTTGATGAAAACAAAACAATTTTGGAACTCTTAACAATTGCCTTCAGAACCACCCCAGATCAGTTTCAGTTTTTTTACTCTGTTTTCTCTTTACCTTAAATGATATTTACCCAGCTGGATTTCTCTGTCTTTGCACACCACAATCAGTAACAATTAACTTAAAACTTCCTTAGTTGATGAGGTATACCACTTCCATGGTTTTCTAGCAAATATGCCTTTTAGCTCGTTAGGGGGGTTCAAAAAAAGTATCTCAGAATGTTATGAGTAGCACATACATCACTGGTTAACAGTGAACTTGCTCAAGGTAACTCCTGTGGTGAAAGTGGTATTCATTTGAATGAGTAAGTTATGACTCTTAGTTATAGGATTATTCACATTATTGATATACATCGTATATTTACTTGTTCATAGTCACTGAAAGTGTTCTGAGAAAATACTTCAGTTTCATTTTTATGGTAGTTTGGTGATACAGTCAGGTTTATGGAAGAATTGATAACTTAAAAAGCCAATTATGCATGTGGAAGAATAGCATTAATTATCTTATACCAGTAAGTAATTTTAGTAATTTTCATTAGAAAAGAAAGAAAAAGAAACTCCAGAATATAAATCTTAGATAACTGCAATAGCTAGTAATGATTATCATGGCATATTGTTTATTAAGGTTTTTCACAAAAGGTTCCCTGTTTCTAAGAGCTTTAAATGCTTAAATTAGGCTAGCACTACTTGTTTTTCCTTTGTTGAGGTATAACTTACTTGAATAAAATTAACACATCCTAAGTGTACAGTTTGATGAGCTTTGAGATTTCTCCATGTTGCTTGTATCAGTGTTTGTTCATTTCAGAGTCACATTCCATTGTATGATATACTACAATTTTTAAAATTCATCCTCCTATTGATGGGTATTTGGGTTATTTCCATTGGCTATATTTTTCTTAATCCAAGTTTGGATTCTTCAGAGTACCAGGTCCTCAGAAATTTGGCCTGCTTTAAGTTTTTAGCATTCGTGGTTGTGAGTTGACTTTGACCATCAGGTCCATGCAAGGAACCCTGGCAGTGCAATGGTTAAGTGCCTGGCTGCTAACTAAAAGGTCGGTGATTTGAATGCTCCATGGGAGTAAGATGGGGCAGCCTGCTCCCATAAAGATTACAACCTTGGAAACCCTCAGGGGCAGTTCTGTTCTGTCTTATAGGATCAGCAAGAGTTGGAATCAACTCGATGACAATAGTTATTATGTCCATGCCAGCTTTCTTAAGATTAGTGCTTGCATGGTACATATTTTTCCATCCTTTTTATATTTAAAGGGTTTCTTGAGACAGCATGTAATTGAGTCTTGCTTTTTTTTTTTTTTTTAATCTAGTTGTCTTATACTCTCTACCTTTTAATTGGAGTACTTAGGCAGTTTACATTTAATGTGATGATTGATATCTTTTGACTGAAATCTGTCATTTTTCTTTTGCTCTCTCTTTGTCCCATCTTTCCTTTTTATAATTATTTGTATTTTTAAAAAACGTATTTATTTAATTGTGATAAAAATATATATGACAAACGTTTGCCAATTCAACAATTTTCATATATACAATCAGTGACATTGACTATGTTCCTCATGCTGTGCAACCATCACCATTATGGTATGAATGTGTAAACATTACCACATTGTCCTTTTCCAAATTATTCTACCACCATTAACAAAAACTATTATTTTATATTTCTTATTATTGTATTTTATCTCTACTACTGGCTTTTTAAGGAGGCCTGGTGGCACAGTGTTTAAGTGCTTGGCTGCTAACCAAAAGGTTGGTGGCTCAAACCCACCAGCCATTCTGCAGGAGAAAGACGTGGTAGTATGCTTCCGTAAAGATTTACAGCCTTGGAAACCCTACGGGACAGTTCTACTCTGTCCTGTAGGGTCGCTAGGAGTTGGAATTGACTTGATGGCAACAGGTTTGGTTTTTGGATTGGCTTCTAAGTTAAACTTCTTTGTTTTATGTTTTTAGTGTTTGCTCTCAGATTTACAATTTGCAGTTTTCACATTCTTCTGTCGGGTAACATTATACCAATTTAGACATATTATAAGAACCTTAAGACAGTATACTTCCATTTTCTGCTCCTGTCTTTTGTGCTGTTGTCATACATTTTACTTCTACATATCTTCTAAATACCACAATACTTTGTTATTATTTTACTTTAAACATTCAGTTATCTTTTAAATAGACTAAAATAAGAAGAAAAGTGTCTTATATTTACCACATAAATATTCACCGTTTCCATTGTTCTTCATTCTTTTGTGCAGAGCCAAGTTTTCACCTATTAATACTCTCCTTCTGCCTTCACTCCTTTAATATTTCTTGTGATACAGGTTGTTGACAAAGCATTTTCTCAGCTGCACTAGAAAATTTTCTAATGTTTGAGAATATTAGGGAAAGCCTCTTAAAGACATTGTTGCTGTAGCACTCAAGTTACCAGCTGTGTTCTGGGCCTAGAAAGGCTTGGGAATGCTTTCCTTTTGAGGAGAGCATTCCAAAGAGCTGCTATAATTAAACATCAATGGCAGTAGAACTACCACCTAAGAACAAAGAAGTTTTAGGGATCGAAAGTTTACAAAGGTTTTTCATGTATCAGTGTCAAGTGTTACAATGTTAACTTTTAGATAGAAGCAGACTGTATGCATTTCAGGTCATGCTGACACAAACATAGCCAAGCCTCAGTCATATGTATACAGAAACTAGAAATAACTGGGAAGTTAAATTACAGCATTAAATATATTAATGATTGTTAATTATTTTTTCTTCAGCTCTACTTGATTAGTTTTATTGAAAATTTAATTTGTGGTCTGACTTGGAGCATATCTTTTTTTTCCCCTCCTATAGCTTGATCATGACTTAAAACATGCTCATGAACTCCGCCAGGCTGCATTCAAGCTCTATGCCTCTCTAGGAGCAAATGATGAAGACATCCGGAAGAAGGTGAGTCTGGGAGAGGGGCGTCCCCCAGTCCTGACAGCCAACAGGCAGGGAGTGACGTCAGCCTGAAAGTCGTGGTGAAGAGCACTAACAGTGACTGTTTGAATATAATAAAGCAGAATGACTAAAGGCATAATTGAAGAATGAATGGGACCCGGATTTGGGGGGTTGTTTGTTTTTAGAAACATAGAGTGGCATGGCCACACTGGAATGACAACTGGTGTGCTTTTTGTGTCATTAATATGGATTTTGTTGCACATTTTTTGCATGTGTTCTGATAAAAATCAGTTCTAGCACTGTGAAGCTGCAGACACCTTGAAAGACCTAACAGTAGAATTGTAAATGTTATTTATGGAAATACCTTCTATCCAATGCCATTGAAAAATTCAAATTTTTGTTGTATATTGTTCTTTGATATGTGGCTTAGTTATGTTTTGATTTTTTTTTTTTTTTTTTTTTTTTTTTTTGCTACTGTGCAAGTTTGATGTGAATAAAATATTTGTGGAATGATGGTTTTATGTTTAGTGAGTGGTCATCTGAATTTTCCAGTT
The DNA here is from genome assembly GCF_000243295.1 of Trichechus manatus latirostris. NCBI lineage: Eukaryota > Metazoa > Chordata > Mammalia > Sirenia > Trichechidae > Trichechus > Trichechus manatus. Next base: position 10,594,163 of record NW_004444020.1, read on the forward strand.
CCCAAAGAATGTTCACTGGTATAGCATTCTTATGTTATAATAGCCTAATCCAACACTGAATCCATGTGTATGAGAGTAGTTCTAGGCAAAGAGAAAAATATGAGTGGCAGCCTCTGACCTGGCTCCCTACACAAACCAAATGGCTGGAACTTATCATTCAAAAAAAATAAATTCTACACAAGGCTTTTAGAACCATCAGTGAGCAAAACCACATGTTCTGTCTTGATGAGTGATAACAAAAAGCGAATTAGGCATTATTTACTGCAGTTTACTAAATCTCCCCATCTTTACTGATATTTAAAGGAGCACTGTGAGATAATCACGAAGTACTGAGCATTTACCATGATTCAGGGAAATACTTCAGGCCTGTAGAGAGACTGGAACAAACTTAGGTTTGCTGAAATTACAAATTGAAAAGGAACCATTTTTGAAGAAAATTGAAGTAATAGCAGTAAGTTTAGATGTGTGATTAGCTAATCATTGCAAAAAGCACAGCAAGCTGAATTTTCTCCATGTACCCCAATTTAGTTTAGTTAACAAGATGTTTTTGACTTGAAGTATTACTAGTAAATGTCTATAAAAATCATTTTGACACTTTCAAACTCATTTGTAAACTGTTACTTCAAGGCAAACACACTAGTGACATCTAAACATGGTTTATGGATGTTGATGCTGGTATGTTTCATTCAGTTTAGGTACATGGTGTATTGCAAGGGAAGTGGCTTTTATGACAACTCATACAGAAAAAAAATTTTTTAAATTGACATGAACTGTATAACTTAAATATATGCTGCTTTGTTTCCAGATGGGTATTAGGGCCAGTTGGAAGCAGAAAAATTTTATCCATTCTTAGAGCTTCTAGAGATCATGTCATGAATTAAAAGAGAGATAGATAGATGGACCATAATAGGGGGAAATAGGATATCCATTTGTACTTCTTTGTACTTTTCTGTTAATAAACAATTGTTTTGGAATTAATGACTTAATTTGTGATATCATGTTCTAGTCATATTTGCAACATAATAGTCTGATCAAGTAGTTTATTAAAACTTTTGTATTTATAATGTGTATAATTTTCTGGTAAGGCTAACTCCTGATTATTTCTGTAGAAAGATGACAAATAAAGAATAAGTTATTAGAATTTTTTTGTGTGGTGAAGAAAAAGATACTGTGACATTCTTATGTAATGGGGATTATGTAGCATTTTTAGGAAGATATTTAATTTCTGGGAAACTGATTAATTTATAGTTCATAGTAACTACTAAAGAGAGAAATTGTAAAATGGAAAATATAAAATAATTTTGTGATAAAATTCACTTGGAGACTGTTCTTAGGAGTGGAGAATTCTTATTTTCAGTGTATAAAAATTATAAATAACTTTTGCTTTAAATGCATTTATTTCTATTCCATTTTTTTGTTGACATAATTTGGATAGATTTTTATTTACTTTCTTCATGAAATATTTATTTACCTTTTACACTTGTGCCTTATGAACTTTGATTGTATTCCTTTTTTGTGTAGATTTTTGAAGTACAATGGTTATTATTGTTTTACTCTTAATGCAATATCTGTGCTTGCCAAAATGGAATTTCATTTCAGCTGGAGATTCTCTGGAGTCTATATTTCAAGGAATATAGACCTACTCTTATAACCTCAGCCCTCTTCCCCCCACTCAAAAGCAACAAAAGGCTTTTTTGTTTGTTTATTTCAGGGGAGAAACCTGAAATGTTGAGTTGGTCTGCCTTTTAAATTGAAAATGGGAACAGAATTCAATATTCCAGTGCTTTATTGTGGCCAGTTAAGGAAAGGAGGCAGAATGAGAAAGAGAAAACAAGAGCAAAGAAGTAGAGACAGAGAGGTATATACAGCAGAAAAGGAGAAAGACACAGGCCTTTTCTCTTCATAGAAGTATGTCTTCATCTTACTGCTTTCAAAGACTTAAAAGCCTGCTATGTTTTCATTTCTTAATACCTGCCTGCTCTTTGGGTGAGACAAATAAAGCTGACCACTGGATATGCCTGTAGGTCAGGCATTTACCACCCCTGCTTTGGTGCAGTGTTGGTGTATTCCCATTAAAAGAAACCAACTGTATAACAGTCCCTGGAACATAATAAGGACACAATAAATATTTGTTGAATAAATATGGAAATGTAAATGTAGAAATCATAGATGGAGTGAATGATTTCCTTATTATGCCTGAATCTTTCTGAATCCTTTGGTGCAGAGCAAAGTTGATATTCTAATTCCTAGCTTTGCATCTTTTATCACTCTGTGGCATACTTGTAGATTTCCTAACTTCTCTGTCAGCTGGAGTGAAGGGAGGTAGTGCTGGTGGAGTGAATTCTGTAGGTCAGAGTGAAAACATCACCACTGGTTGTGACATGAAGAGGGAGGAGAAGCCCAAGGAAAGATGAAGGACCACTGAGCTTGGCCACAGTGTGGCCTGACCATGTTAAACTTAGTGAGTTTAGATTAGCTCTGATAATTGACCTTGACTTTGAATGGATTTTGATTAAGGAAAGTAAAGGCAGAGGCAGGAATTGAGGGCAGAGTGAAAAAAGGGTCCAGAGCACATTAGCAGTAACTTCACTGACAGCAGTGCAAGCAAAATTACCTGCAACCTTTGACAAGGGGAAAGCCATCTTATACAATAGTGTTTACCACATACTAATCCTGATTAGGAAGCATAAGTCCAGTTAATAGGACAGTAAAAAAAAAAAAAAAGTTAATAGAACCAAGCAAACTCAAGTCAAATTCAAGTACTGGCATCTCCAGTCAAAATCCCAATTTATGATTAAGTTGTGCCGACGCAGCAGTGCCAAGCAATCCTGTAATTGTGAAGCAGATTCATTTATAACAAAAAATTCCTCTTACATAGACCATCACTTAATTGGTACCTATTGATCATCAGTCAGTTAGGTTGTAAATTGAAAAGGGTTATCTCTCTTTTGTTCTCTTCAAGGAAATAGTAGAATATGTCAGAAATAGAAAGTGTAAATTGAAGGAAATTAGAAGTAGTAAAGTATAAATTAAAATTCAAGGAAATTTAGAAACTAACCAGGATGCTTTCTCCTAGTTTTGGTAAAAATAAAATGCACTACAACTGTCAAATGAAGTACATATTGTAGCCTTTGCTCCTCTGGGACAACTTGACTGATGGAGCCTTTCAGAAAGCTTTCCTCTTGGATTTTGAATACTTGTGTTTTAGTTGGAGATCCTTTTGAAGAACTAGAATGTAAGCTCCATGAGGGCAGGGAACTTTTTATGTTTTATTCATTTTTGTATTCCCATCATCTATAATGCCTGGTGCATAGTTGGCACTTAAAAAATATTTGAATGAATTAATGCACAAATGAATGAATGAACAAATGGGCAGATGAGCTATATTGCAAAAGACATTATTAAGCACCCATTATTGTGTTATGTAATAGATTTTAAATGAGGGAATGTACATCATAATTATGTAGGTAAGGAGTTTCATTATAGTCAGAATAGAGAAAATGCAGGAAATTCCCATTTTTCAAAAGGCAGGCAATCCCCAGCACGTCTTCCGTTCACTTGGATATAGAGTGAAGAGAACATGTTTTATGGTATGCCACTTCTTTGCTTCATTTTAAAGTAATTTTGACCCATTATTTCTTAATTAGGAAATTATAGTTGCTTTTTTTTTCTTTTTTTCCTTAATGTATGATTAAAAAAATTTAATAGCTTTCACAAGTGTGAATCTGGGCGAATTTTTTCTCCTAGGGCTGAGGTATGATTTGGTTTACAGAAATTAACCTGACTTTCAGGAATCAACCTGTTCTGTAAAGTGATATACATCTGTTTAAAATATGACCTTCCCAATTAATGAATGTCTTCTTTTTAAGGTCGGTAATTCAATTCTGCATGGCTTGATTGAGCTACCTTCACTGTGTATAAACACTGTCACTGGGTGGGGGGAGCAAGCAGATTGTGAAGATACAAAGCAAGGAGACAATAGCCTTAAAACTCAGCATTTATAATAATACTTCAGTAAGTTAGAGAAGAGTAAATAATGACCAGTAAAAATTTGCTGGGGACTCAATTCTTTGGAACCAATTAAAATGGACACTTTGATGTTTATGGAGATGTCCTTGAATTCACTTTGGAAATTTATAATTTAATACTTTTTTGTCATTTTAATGCTTTTCTAAGTGCTTTTTATTTTATATTTCCAAGAATTAAAATCTTAAGTTTTTATTCCTTGTGGGGAAAAAAATCAAGTGGTTTTACATGACATGAAGAAGGTAGCTAAAGCTGGGATTTTTTTTTTTAACCGAACATTTTTTTTTTTTTTTTTGGAAAGTATAGGTAGAGGAAAATTAGAAAAAAGAGAAAGAAAACAAAGAAGAATGAGAATTTGTCTTCTACCCTCTTTTTCCTAGCAAAGGAAGTTATAACTACAGGGTTATTGTGAAAAGGAGCTGTAATGTATTTAATGATGCCTGTCACATAGGAGGTGTTCAATAAATGGAAGCATTTATTAGAGTATATTAAATGACTTATTTGTAAGATTAAAAATAAATATGTATTTCTAAGTGTATTTTTTAAAAAGATGAACAATGTTGGGGTATAAATAAGAATGATTTGCAAAGAAGAATGTGATATATTATGCTATAAATTTCCAAAATTGTTATTCACGGCCAGTAGATGAATACTTATATTTAAGAAACATAGGTTCTTTCTATAATTTACATCTTACTAATGACAAGAGATCTTCCTACCCTTATAATTGCTTTAAAATAGAATTAAAATACTGATTTAAAAAACTTTTTGTTGTCACAGCATGTCTTCCCAACCACTAAATATAATTTTATTTGGTTTTGTTGGAGTTAAATAGAAAATTCAGTGTAAATCAATAATTTGTTGAAATCATAATCATGTCTTGAGACAATTGTAACTTATCTTGAGAAAAATGAGGAGGTGAAATTTTATTTAGATAACCTTTTTTTTTTTTTTTTTGGCTATCTAAGTATTACTATCCATGGATGCCTGTGATTTGTCCAAAGGGTCATCATTCGTATGAAACCATTCCCAAATATATATATTTAAAATTTGAAGAAATGTAATTTTTTTCTGTATTTTTAAAGCTATAAGATTTTAAAGTATATTTGTAAGTTTAGGTCAGTTTTTCTTAGTATCTTTCTGCTATCTCAGCAACTTGCCAAGCATGTTACTTTGAACATTTTTCTCTTTTGTTACAGCTTGACTTTATTACTAGTTGGTTTTCTGAATAACGGTATAACTGTACCATGAATATATCTTTTAAATATTTTGCAAATTTCAGTAATTCTAAATTGTGACTTAAAAGTTACAGCTTCAAAATTCTGTGTTTGTGCCGTGCAATCAGGCAGATGTAAGAAATTCTAAGCTTTAACCTGCACGTTAAGATAAATCTTGAATATTTTGAAGGTTTTCCAAGATACCACTGAAGGATAACCCTTCAGGACTTTGCTTTGCTACTGAATAGTAACAGATTCATTCAGAATTCATTGCCTTTATCTGTGGTTATATTGTTAGTTATCATCTTAAAGCTAACCTACCAAAGAATTTTAAATGAGCCTTACAGCATTTGTTCGCGATGGTAAGTATGTTTTAAAGAGTTAACCGTGACAAGACCAGGTTTTGCCACTTTTCCACAGTGTTGAAACCCTTGGCCTTCAGCATACTGAAAGAAGCAAACCTGGAGTGATAATGCTAAATACATGATAGAGGTATTTATAAAATAAAGTGACAAAAATTTTTTCAGAGTTTTATTAAATGGTTACATAAAATTGAGTGTTATATTATTACTCGTGATATTGTAATTGGATAAACTATTAAATTACAATTCCAGTGTTTTGTTTTTAAATATGAAGTACAGGTTGATTATTTTATTTGTTTAAAACCTGGCTGAGAGAAACAGATATTTTATAAACCAGGAAATGGGCTAAAATATGATCATTATTAGATCTGTAAAGCTAAAATTATTGACTTGTTGAATTTTAAAAAACATTCTGTCTGGAAGAGAATGAAATGTTTGGAATGATTGAATACTTATGGAGCAATAGACCTTGAGAAAATTGAGTTTGTGATGAAGAATCAAGAGTGTTGTTACACTCTTTCCTATGATTAAAATGCTAGCACAGGGATTGACAAAGAGCCTGTGGGCACCTGTTAGCTATGTAATAATTTTATAGCCATCAAGCTAAGAATAGTTTTTACATTTTTTAGTGGTTAGGTGAAGAAAATCAAAAGGGGAGTAATGTTTCCTGGCACGTGAAAAGTATATGAAGTTCAAATGTGTGTCCATAAAGTTTTTTTGGAACACAGTCATATTCATTGCTTTGTGTGTTGTCTATAATTGTTTCGCACTACAAAGGCAGAGTTGAATAGTTAGGATAAAATCATATAGCTTACAAAGCCTAAAATATTTACTATATGGCCCTTTACAGAAAATATTTGCCCACAGTGCTAATACTGCATGGTTAAATAGAAAGTATCATAAACCAGTGTGATGAAAGACTACACTTCCTATTTGCCTCTATATCCTGGACTATAGAAAGAAATGGGGCCCTACCAAAGCTGATTTCTTTGTCTGAATGATTTTGGCATGTAGCAGACCCCAGACAAATTGGATAATAACTGTGGCCTTGGATTATGGTAGGAAATTTTAATGGATTCTGTGTACTGGTTAATGGAGTTGGCCGAATAAGATTTTTCACCATGCTAAAGAGACAAAATAAAGATCCAGTTAATTTATCAAGCAAATATTTATTAAGCTTTTGCTAAGTACAAAGCATTGTGTTAGGTGGCATGCAAAAATCATGTAAATCAAATACTTAGAAGATAATCTGTTTGAGAAACAAAATTTAACATAAACATAACTACTACCATTTACTAGGCCCTTACTGTGCACTAGGTACTGTTCTAAGCATTAGCACATTATCCCCCTTTAGCCTCATACAATCAGGAAACAAGACCACCCAGGTCTAGTAAGTGGAAGAGCCTTAGACTCTCTAACTCCAAAGCCTGTGCTCTTAACTATCACATTACTTTTAAACTAATATAGAGCTATATACCATTAGTACAGCCAAATCATGATATAGGATAGCAAGAAATTTCACAGAAAACAAAACATTTTTTTTTACCTGAAATGGGTGAAAAAAGTATGAATTTAGAAAGCTTAGTATGTAACTTGATATTGTATACTAGCTGGTTGTAAAGCATCAGATTCAGAAAACATTTTCTTCACTCTCATGGTTTTTTGTACTAAATGGCTAATGAGGTGCTTTAATTGTGTTTATTTGTCCATTCATTCATCTGACATTTATGATGTACTTCCTGTGTGCCCAGGAATAAAGCAGAAGACTGGTCCACTTTGTGGCTGCCTGAAATTTAAAGGGAGATGAGACATTAAACTACTGTGTGATAATTTCAGAGCCACATATGTGTATAAAAAGTCTTGTCTGCATTAAAAGCCAGTTTTGTCATGATTGATACACCAAATATGATTAAGATATGACTATAATTGAAATAGTCTATTATGAATAAGTTTGGACATGCCCCTTTCTTTTAAAGAAGCTTATTTGAAAGCTTTCTCACCTTCTTCCATAATATTAAAATCAGTTGTTTTAGAAGTTCTGACCCACAGAATGAGGGATCCCCGTATTTTTGTCTCTTCTGCGTATCAGATGAAAATATTTTTCTAAGGGCACTGTCTACATATGATCACATTGTCCATTATTCTAGAGAGGAAGCATCCAGAGTTAATGATGTCTTAGAGGTACTATTTCTAAATTTATTTTGTAGATAGCTTCCTTACGGAATAAATTTAAACTTGAAGCAACATTTTTAAATTCTTGGATCTTCTTTAAGTACTTGCTCTCATGTCAAATTACAGTATTGGTCACTAGAATATAAACTCCATAAAAGCAGTACCTAGCATATAATAAATGTTCCACTTGTATTTATTGAGGAAATTGTGTATGTCTGGACCTTAAGATTCAGCCAGCTAGTGAGTAGAGTAATAAAGACAAGTGCATGGCTATGTATACAGGGATAGGGGCTGGGCAAGGCCATTGTGTTGCACAATTCCTGGGCAGTGCATCATTCACATTCTTGGGTGGAAAACTGTAGGAGATGAGGGGAAGGTTATAGTTCTGTTGTTTAAATAGTAATTTATAATGGCTTTATTTACATATTCAAATCAAAGTATAATTCAATGGCTGTTTATGTTTTGTTCTGCCATTAAGTTAACGATTGAACTTTAAAAATTAAACTCATATGTAGAGAAATATTTTTTGATAGAGGAAGTGTTGATCTATACTTTTGTCTGTACTTTTGGTTTTAGGGTAAAAAGTCAGACCGAGAGAGCTTCTCCCACTTTCTATTTCCCAAAGTATAGATATATTTAGAACTTCCATTGGATGTTTCTTCTAAACATTTAACATGAGCAAAAATTTCCCAGCTGTCTAGAAAATAAAAAGGTATTGAGGTAGAAATTACAAAACATCGCTTAAGGTATTAAAAGTCTTCCAGAAACTTAGATGCAAGAATGAAGTATGTAAGTTTAAGAGTGGATCCACCATAAGAACCCTGCTCTTGTCCTCCATCCCTAAAATGAAGTGATATTTTATAAAATGTTTATTGATCAGTAATCTGTTCTAGAAGGAGCCCTGTCGGCACAGTGGTTAAGTGCTCAGCTGCTAACCAGAACGTTGGTGGTTTGAACCCATCATCCACTCCACTCGAGAGAAAAGACCTGGTGATCTGCTCCCATAAAGATTTCAGCCCAGGAAATCCTAGGGGGTAATTTTTCTCGGTCCTATAGGGTCGCTGTGAGTTGGAATCAACTCAGCAGCACACAGCAGTCTAAGAGAAGCTGTATCTTTTAGACAAAAAGAGCCTTTGGTAAAAAACTGCCCTTTACTTAGAAAATATTTGCTAGCAGAAAATGTCAGAAGATTTTATATTGGGAACAGTGGCAGAGATACTGCATTGAATAGGCTGTGGCTGAGAAAATCTACAGTTCTCATCCAGAACAGAGGGAGCTGTGGCTTGAGAACAGTGGAATGTTTATTCCATTTAGTTAGTATCTGCTGAAGTTAGGTCCAGATTCTAGAATGGAGATCAGATTGTAAGGGAATTAAGTTTAAAAGTCAATGGAGCTCATTCTTGTGCTATCAGCCCAGTTTTTTCTTGGCTTATGCTCTCTCCCCTTTGACATCTGTGGTTCCCAACCAAAGCTAAATCAATTGATTTGTCATTTTCTCTTTTGGAGGCCCTGTGAGGCCCCTCTGCTGCCCCCCGCCCCCACCCCCCTCCGGTCAGTTCAGTTTATTAATGGTCACTTCTGTTGGCTAATATATAGTATACTAATCTTTTTTGGCCTAGGTATATATAGTCTGGTTCCCACAGCACTGATGACTTTTTTTTAAAGTTCTTCTCTTTTTCCCCAGTTTTCAAAGTCAGATCTCAATTTAGTTATTAAGGCTAAGCAAATATCTCATTCTTACAGTACAGTGAGTGGACAGGACCCCACACTGGAAGTAAGAAAATGGAGGGGGGGGAACCCCAGCTCTGCTCCAGTTTGCCTAGAGAACTTGGGCCAGTGACTTAATCTCTCTGAACTTCAAAGACCTCATTGATTAACTGAAGTTGGATGAGACAATTTCTGACACTCCTTTCTGATTTTAACATTATTCAACCCCCAGATTAACAGCCATTAATGTGTTTAGTTCTTTCAGATAGTTTGTTGCCTTTAAGCCATGCAGAAGAATGCAGCAAGAGAATTGGTTTCCAAAATGAACATGTTTGGGAGCAAGCCCTGCAACTGCCCTTACCTGATTCATGGAAGACCGTGTGCTATTTTTTGTTTTGTTTTGTGTTTTGGTTGTTGTTTGTTTTAATAAAACGGAAATGATATATGGATATACTCATAAATACTAGGTAATCAAGCATTTCATGATATACATGACATCATGTCCTTTAGTTAAGTATTTTGTGACAAAATCATTATGGTCCCTTCCTAAAACCTAGGAAGAGTTTGGTTTTTCATTTTTGAAACTAGATTTTTCTCCAAGTCCCTGCTGATTCTACTCAGTCCACCCAGATAAGCTGGTTGTACATGCTTATCTCACTCTAGGGTCTACCTTCTTACCTCTTAACTGCTCTCTTTCCTCCCCAGCCCCTACCCCATTTCCAAGATCAGTCTCTTGACTGCACTGACATCAGACCTTGTGTGCATAGTGCTTAGCTCCTAAAAAAACAGATGAGAGTCTGGGCCCTTAATTAAATGACTCCTGGTAGAAAAGACTCAGTATGTGCCATGGGGCTCATCTACATTGACACTTATGAGACTGAAGTGTTGCCATCCACACCTAACAGCATCAATCTCTATTGTAGACCGTTTTTCCTTGTCAGGCCTGCTGTTTCTTCCTGACCTTCCCGTGCGGCACCCAGCTTGGCTGCTTAGTCCCTGCTGCTTTAACTAGACTTTCTGGATTTTACACCTTATTTGCTTAGATCTTAGGTGGCTGCTTCTTCTGACTTACAAATTTGGTTGGATTCCAGATGTTTACCCTTTTTTACTAGTTCTATCTTGTTATCACCCATAATCTATTAGAACTCTCTCTGGGTACGTTTCACAAAAGCCCATTAGAAAATAAGTTGTATTTGGCCATTTGTTGTACACATTAGCATAAATGATTGATGTTAAGTGAACACCCCTTTGCTACCCATTCCCTGACCCCAAGCCCACCTACCCTGAATTGTCTGTGAAATTTGGTGACACCACTAAGAATCTGCCTGGTTTCAGGTTCTGCATCCTCTGATTTATACATACACCTGGTTTCAACCCAGTTGAAAGGACCCTGTCATAAGCCCAAGCTGAAGTTTCTAGTATCTGGAGAATGCTTTGCCTTGGTCATGCTGGAAGAATAGTTGGGTCTGCTTTTTTGAAGGCCGTATTTCTGATTCTTCTCCTTCATAGCCTCTGAGGAAAAGATGGTTCATGACCTCACAGCTAAGTTATAGGTCCAGTAGGGCTCATGGAATACTTGGCAATTGCCTTATAACCCAAGGCCATCTTCATCTTGTTACCATTTCCGTGTGTGCCGTGACCCTCTCCCTTAGGATTATCTGGGTTCTGCATATTCCCCATGACCTTCTTGGCTGACTGACCCTCTCCCCAACAGGCCATGCGAGTCTCCAGTCCCAGTGACAGGGGTTTCAGGTTTGTTCCGGTAGATCCTCATCTACCCCTGCAAGAGGTGCAATCTCAGAGACAAAAACTTAGCAAAAGCATGTAGTCCTGAAGACTAGAGATACCAGCAGGTAGTTGCACAACACTTGTTTCATTGACCTAAAACTTGATCGTTTTAAGAAGCAGCGTTTTTTTTTTTTTTTAACGTGATCTAACTCTGTAGTTAAATTTGCGGCCCAGGCTCATAGAAGAGTAAAGAAAGAGAGATTGCCTCCTCTGTTCTGAAGGTTCCATCCAGCACCAATATCCCTCCTGCCAGGAACAGTGTTCCACTAGTTTTTGCTAGTTGTGGTTGAGGAGTTTTAATAAGCACACTGAGGCAAAACAACTTCCAGCTCCACGTGGTATTACTCTTATATCCAAGAAGGACTTAATGCTAGGAGGTTGCACCTTCCATCATTATCAAGGCTTTGAAGCATGGTCCTAGGGTCCTTGAAAGGCACCATGGTGAACATGTTTTATTGCTCCTGGCTTTCCAGCTCCAGGTCTAAAAAGCTATCTGGTGCCATTAGACCCTCATTTGGGTCAAACGTCTGTGGCAGTAGCTACTGCCAGCTCCTTCCCTGCTGATCCAAAGAAGTCTTTCTCTGGATTCAATTCCAAACCTTTCTCTTCTTTAATCACATTTTTATCCTCATTTTGGTTAGTGTATCCACTATAATATCCATTTTATTCCTGTACAGATTATCTCAATTTCCTCAAAGCTGCAAAACCTTGGTTAGATCATGGTGCTCTTTCATGATCAGCAACCCTTTCGGATTCGAATCCTCTGTTCACATTTTAATTTTGCGTTTTCACCCTCTTGCCTCCAGACTGATACCTTGATGGAGAACGTGGACCAGACTCTCAAGTAGTATGCTTTCTGAAACCTGGCAGGGTTACTGACATCCCTCCATAACAAGTTCACTTGCAAATCAAGGACTCCTGCTAAGACTGTCTGACAGACCATGGCCTAAGAAGGGTCAGCCTGTGCCTGAAGGGAACATTAGTTCCAGATAGTGCTAGTGTTTTCTGTCCTGCCTTACTTAGGGGAAGGGTTTACCAGCTGCCCTCCATCCCCAAAGTATTAGTCACCACAGTCCCCCAGAAAATGTAGAAGAAAACATGAAGCTGTGTGCTAATGTTACAGTGATTTTGCGTCAACATAGTTAACTACCCTGCGGCCTGAACCTGAATATTCTCTGGGAAGGTCATTAATGGCCATTTCTCAACAGATAGTAAAACTCCCATTCTTGAGAATGGATAGTTTTCCCTTTGTACATACTTATTTCACTCTGTATGTCTTGAGACTTGTGGCCCCTGTCATTCCTAAGGTGCTGTTGCTGTGTGCTGCCATGGAATCAAGTGCCATACCTTCACTACACAGTTGATTCTACTTGCTTATTCAGCACTAAATTTAGTGGGAACAAGGTGCTCTCTTGCTCACCATTGTATCTTCACATTTTAAAAATTATGCGTTGCACTCAGTAGGCACTCAAATATTTGTTGAATAAATAAATGCAGGCATGCGAATAGTAGTTGTGTCCGGTTTGCCCTTCCTTGCCTTTTCTCTTATTTTGATCTAATTAGATCTGCAGTATCTCCAGTCTTTTCTAACCTACCTTGTGTCCCATGTTGCTTCTGAATAACTTGATAATTTTGCCCAGACAGACTAACACAATTTTTGTTCACCTGCTGATTGCAAAGGATTGGAGGTAAAATAGCCATTGTTATAGCCCCTCATTTTACTGAAAGCCCTGGGAGGCAAAGTGAGTTGCTCAGGATTATACAGCAAATCTACTCCATAACATTCCGTTCCACTGCTTTATCTACTAGGCTGGCTACCCACTCATTTCTGATCACCATCCTACCCCCTCTCCCGACGTTCTCTCATTACCATTCCTCCTCGCTTTGGAAGGGGCCATAGTCTGGGCTTGCACCCATATTAAGCTTGTAAAATTGTCTGACCCATCTCCAGTATAGAATTAGGGTTTTTCATGGTGCTAGACAATTTCAGGAATATGTGACCTATTGCAATAGTGAGATATACTTTATTAAATACCTACATGATTGGTACACCTGTCCTGCCCCTCAGTAAATTTATATCTTTGGTTGAATATGGTCAGTAGACATTATCCAGAGGCATCTTTCAAGTCTTGTTTGTGCCCAAGCTTCCCAAGCACCTGGAACCAGTGCTAATAGTATCTCTCAATTCTTCTCAGAGAGTATCATGTGTCCTCTCCTCCCCACCTTATTCTCTAATGATATAACTACAGTCAATACAGGACAAGTGTTTCTTCCAAGTTGTTACTGTTGATTCCCAGGAAAAAATAATTTCCCAATTTAGTGACATTGATAACATTCTTCAAGTGGTGCAACCACTCTTACCCTCCTTTTCTGAGTTGTTCCTCCCTCATTAACATAAACTCACTGCCCCCCTAAGGTTCCCATCGAATGTTTGGAGTTGCTGTTGTCATTTTGATGCCATATAGATAGTTCTTAAAATTGCATAATGCTCAAGGCAGGCCTTTTTTTTACTAGTTAAGCTAAAATATTTTTTTGGTTTTAAGAAGACTTCAGGGGATATTTTTGGTTCAGAGTTCAAAGATTATCTCAGGGCAATAGTTTCAGGGGTTTCATCCAGCTTCCATGGCTCCAGAAAGTCTAGATTCCATTAGAATTTAAAATTCTGTTCTACATTTCCCCCCTTTTGATCAGGATTCTTCTATGGAATCTTTGGTAAAAGTGTTCAAATGGTAGCCAGGTACCATCTAGTTCTGGTCTCATGGCAAAGGAGGCAGTTGTTCATGGAGGCAATTAGCCACACATTCCATATCCTCCTCCTATTCCCGACTCTTCTTCCTCTGTTGCTCCAGGTAAATAAAGACCAATTGTGCCTTGGATGGGCGCTTGCAAGCTCTTAAGACTCCAAGTACTATGCAACCAACTAGGAGGTAGAACAGGAGCACTAAATACCTTATTAGGCCAACTAACTGGGATGTCCCATGAAACCAGGACTCTTAAACCCTCCAAACCAAAGAACCAAATCCCCTGAGGTGTTTGGATGTACATAAGCAGCCTCAGCAGCTACTCTTTTTTTTGTGGTTGTTGTAAATATATTTATCACACAACTTTTGTCAATTCAGCTTTTTACAAGTATACAGCTTATTGACAGCAATTGCAGTAATTGGCTGTGCAACACCGTTGATCAACTCGATTTTTCCATCACCGTTAGCCCCTTTTTTCCCCCTTCCTCCTACCCGTGGTAGACACTAATAAACTTTGGTCTCTATACATTTGCCTTTTCTTGTCTTTTTATGTAAGTGAGGTCATACAATATTTATCATTTTGTGATTGGCTTATTTCACTCAGCATAATGTCTTCAGGCTCCATCCATACTGTAGCATGTATTAAGACTTCATTTCTCTTACTGGCTGAGTAGTAGTCCATTGTATGTATATACCACATTTTGTTTGTCCATTCATCTGTTGATGGTCATTTAGATTGTTTCCACCTTTTGGCTATTGTGAATTGTGCTGTAATGAACGTTGATGTACAAGTTTCTTTTTGAGTCTCTGTTTTCAAGTCTTTTGGGTATATACCTAGGAGTGGAATTGCTGGGTCATATAGTAGTCCTATTTTTAGTTTTTTTAGAAACTGCCATACTGTTTTCCACAGTGGCTATACCATTTCGCATTCCTACAAGCAGTGGATAAGGGTTCCGATTTCCCCACATCCTCACCAACATTTGTTACTTTATTTTATTTATATATTTTTTAAATCTTAGGCATCCTAGTAGGGGTGTAATGGTATCTCATTGTGGTTTTAATTTGTATCTCTCTGATGGCTACCGACGCTGAGCATCTTTTCATGTGTTTGGTGGCTGTTTGAATGTGTTCTTTGGTGAAATGTCTGTTCAGATCCTTTGCTCATTTTATGATTGGGTTATTTGTCTTTTTGTTGTTGAAGATTTATATATATTTTTGTTATTAGATTCTTCTCAGATATATGTTTTCCAAAGATACTTGCCCAGTTGGTAGCTTGTCTTTTCACTTTTTTGGTAAAGTGCTTTGGTGAATGACAGTTTTTAATTTTTATAAGGTCCCATTTATTTATTTTGTCTTTTGCAGTTTGTGCTTTTGTTATTAGATAATCCATCATTGAAAGCTAGGCCTGATGGCATTGCCCTTGCTTGTTCCTCTAAGAGTTTTATGATTTTAGTTTGCACATTTAGGTCCTTAATCCATTTTGAATTTGTTTTTGTATATGATATGAGGCAAGGATCCTGTTTCATTTTTCTGCATGGGGGAATCCAGTTTTCCCAGCACCATTTATTGAAGAGACTCTTCTTTCCCCATTGAGTACCTTTGTCAAAAATTAGCTGACCATAGATGTGTGGGTTTATTTCTGAACTCTCAATTCTATTCCATTTGTCTCTGTGTCTATTGTTACACTAGTACCAGGCTGTTTTGATTACTGTAGTTGCTATGTTTTAAAATCAGAAGTGTGAGTTCTCCTACTTTGTTCTTCTCTTTCAGCATTGTTTTAACTATTTGGGGCCTCTTGCCTTTTCATATAAAGTTTTGAGGATTGGTTTTTCTGTTTCTGTAAAGAAGGCTGTTGAAATTTTGATCGGGTTTGTGCTGAATCTGTAGCTCACTTGGGTAGTACTGACACCTTAGTAATATTAAGTCTTCCAGTCCATGAACATGGAACACTTTTCCATTTATTTAAGTATTTTTTAATCTCTTTCAGCAGTGTTTTATAGTTTTCATTGTAAAAGTCCTTTACGTCTCTGGTTAGATTTATTTCTAGGTATTTTATCCTCTTAAGTGCTATTGTAAATGGAATCGTTTTGCTAATTGCCTTTTCAGATTTCTCATTGCTGGTGTATAGAAACTTAGCTGATTTTTGTTTGTTGACCTTGTACCCTGCAACTTTGCCAAATTCCTCTATTAGCTCTAGAAGTTTTCTTGTGGGCTCTTCGGGATTTTCTGTGTATAGAATCTTATCGTTCGCATTAGAGGTAATTTTACTTCTTTTCCAATCTGGATACCTTTTATTTCTTTTTGTTCTCTTATTGCTCTGACTAGGACTGCTAATATAATATTGAATAGAAGTGGTGAGAATGGGCACCCTTGTCTTGTTCCTGATTTCAAGGGCAAAGCTCTCAGTCTTTCTCCATTAAGTATAAAGTTGGCTATTGGCTTTCTATATATGCCCTTAATCATATTGAGGAATTTCCCTTCTATTCCAGTCTCTTTTAAGGTTTTCATCAAGAAAAGTGTTGGATTTTATCAAATGCTTTTTCTGCATCCATAGAGACGATCATATTGTTCTTTTCCTTTGTTTTATTGATGTGGTGTATTACATTGATTGGTTTTCTAATGTTGAACCATCCTTGCATTCCTGGAATAAATCCCACTTGGTCATGGTGTATGACTCTTAATATGCTGTTGGATTCTGTTCACTAGTATTTTGTTGAGGATTTTTGCATCTATATTTATAAGAGATATTGGCCTGCAGTTTTCTTTTTTTGCTGTGTCTTTGTCTGGTTTGGGTATCAGGGTTATATTTGCTTTGTAGAATGAATTAGGGAGTATTCCTTCCTTCTCTATCTTTTGGAGGAGTTTAAACAGTATTTGTGTCAATTCTTCTTTAAATGTTTGGTAGAATTCCCCAGTGAAGCCATCTGGTCCAGGACTTTTTTTTTGGGGGGGGGGGGTTTCGATTACTGATTCGATCCCTTAATTTGTTATGGGTCTGTTGAGACTTTCTATTTAATGGAGTAGTAAGAATGGTAATGGAATGAATATAAGGTATAGTGCAAAGGCACTTGATTGGATGTTCAGGGAGGAAGAGTTGGAGTCAGAATTAACACAAATTTAGTGCCTGGGTGGCTGGGAAAATGGTAACATTACTAGCAGAGAGAGACAGACAGACATACAGAAAGCAGGTTTTTCAGGAAAATATAAACTCCGTATGGGACATAATGAGTTAGAAGTTCCACTGAACATCCAGTTTGTGTTTACTAGGCAGTTGGAAATATGGAGCTAGAGATTAGGAAAGAGCTCTGGGACAGAATTTATAGATTAAGGAATTATCTATACTGAGCTGGTTTTGAAGCCACAACATTGTCAAAGTATAGAGTGAGTTATGGACAGAGCCTTGGGATACATATCCAGTTAAGGAATGAAGAGAAAAGAGGATTATAGCTTGAAAAGGTTAAAGTTTGGGTACTTTTGTCTTTTAAATTGGGGTTGAAGATGGGGCAGGCTGAGGGAAAGGATCCAGTGGGTGGGGCTGAGTAGAGATGCAAGAAAGAGATATGGGGAGGTAGTTGTTGGATCAGAGTGGAAGGGCTTGAGCTTGAAGTATACAACTTCATTGTAACAGGAGTGAAGAAAAAGAAGTGAAAGTCTGGAGGCATTTAATGAGAAGAGGGAATTTGCAGCAACTTGTTTCCCAGGAAGGAAGCAATGTCTCAGCAAAAATGAGGTGGGCACAGAGGGGCTGAGAGCGTGAAGGAGGTGGGAAGAATTTGAAGTAGACACCGTGGGGAATTTGGGAATTTCCTGGAGGTGAGTACAAGGCTAGTCAAGTAGCAGTGAAGAGCCCCGCAAAAGTGGGAGAGCATACATTGAGAGACCAGTCAACCAGTTTGGTGATTTTTCAACTCAACATTAGCAGTTTGAGATCTGGAGCGGGAATAGTGAGTGGCAGGGGGGCTTGGAGGAAAGGAAGTCTGTTTACTAAGTGGAGTGTGGAGCAGGACATCCAGGTTAGGGGAGAAGGTACAGAGGGTCAGAAAGTGTAGGTAGGCAGAAGAGGGAGGAGTCTAGGGGTTTGAGCACAGTGAGGACAGAGCGGGTATGTGTAAAGGGAAGAATGAGATTGAATTTGATCTAAGGTTGGGAATAGATCAATATTTAAGTCTTCTTTGACCAGTTTGGAAAATGCAAAGCACTATATAAAAATTATCAGTTCTAACATACAGCTAAAGTGTGGTTCCCTGTTTTTAATAGTTTATGCTCTTCTCTCTAGTCACTGCTAATTTCAACTATATATTTTTCTCCTTTAGCAAAAGAGAAACATTCTTTTGCTTGAACATTCTCAGATTCCCTGCCCTTTCCTGTTCTGAGGTCAGCCTTCTGAATCCTCCCACTTTAGGTCAGTGACCCTCAACCTTGGCTGCCCCTGGGCTCACCTGGGGAACTCAAAAAATACACATGCCTGGTCCCACACTAAATTTAATTAGTCTGGGTGAAGATTTTTTTAAAAGCTCCTCAGGTGAGTCTTCTCTGCAGCCAGAGTTGTGATCCATTGGTCTAGGTCTTGAAACCACGAGCACCTCTGTGGGAGAAAGATGTGGCAGTCTGCTTCTGTAGAGACTTGCAGCCTTGGAAGCCCTATTGGGTTGCTGTGAGTCAGAACTGACTCGACGGCAGTGGGTTTGGTTTTTTGGTTGGTCTAGGTCTTCTTCCGGAGCCCTGGTGGCGCAGTGGTTAAGAGCTTGGCCGCGAACCAAAAAGTCAGGCTGCTCCGTGAAAGAAAGATGTGGCAGTCTGCTTCCATAAGGATTTACAGCCTTGGAAACCATATGGGACAGTTCTAACTTTGTCATATAGGATCGCTATGAGTCAGAATTGACGCAATGGCATTGGCTTCGGTTTTTTGGTTAGTCTGGGTCTTTTCCTGGAACCCTGGTGGCACAGTGGTTAAGAGCTTGGCTACTAACCAAAAGGTCGGCAGTTTAAATCCACCAGCCGCTCCTTGGAAACCCTGTAGGGCAGTTCTGCTCTGTCCTGTAGGGTCACCATGAGTAGGAATCGACTCAATGGCAGTGGGTTTGGTTTTAGGTCTTAACACACCCCAGGTGAGAGTAATGACTCCTATTAGTGATTTCCCCATAATGTGAACTACCTGATGCACACAGGGCTACTTCTCTAACCAGGGACAGATTACAAGTAAGGCTAAGCACATGGACTCTGGAGTCAGATGCCTGAGTTGCAGTCTCAGCTCTGTGATCCCAGGCAAGCTGTGTATTATCTAGGCTCCTTGATTCCCCAATATGTCGATTGGGAGTAACCATAATTCCTAAAAAAGGATGAGGATTACATTTGAGATAATACATACAACACACTTAGCACAATGCCTGGCATATAGAAATGCTCAATAAAAATTAGTTGGGTTGTTAATATTGGTGGTGTGATTGTATTAGCATTTTATACTAATACATAAATGCTGTTTTTTCATAGGACTACACAAGTTAAACTTAATCTCTTCTGTATACTATTTTGTATCTATCGGCTGCTTGATGAAGGAAAATTGTAGACTATATTGTTTTAAGTTAGAAAGAAAAGCTTCATGATTATAGTGATTACAAGTAGCAGGACTTGGTACTGCCCTGCAAAATGGCAAGGGTTCCTTTTCTAAATATTTAACTTAGTTTCAATTTGCTTTGTAAGAAAGTAGCCACAGGGTAGCTCTCTCAGAACCCACAGATTTCATTTCATGAAGGCTGATTGAGGACTGTGGTTTTTCTAATCTCTCACTCTGGAAGGAATCTGCCCAGTGGGAGTTCATCCATACCTTTTACTTTTCCTCAAGACTATTTGTGTAACACCTCTGCAATATTTATGCCATTTAATTATTGTTTTAAATGTCTTTAAAAATAACAAACATAACCTGCCCCCTATGCCTGTCATTTAGCCTGGCAGGTCCTTAGTGGGGTAGACCTACCTTTCTGATGAGCAATCTGCCCTCATTGCAAGATCATTGTTTCAGAGGTAAAAACTCTTCTCAAAAACAACATTAAACTTCTAGTGGATGTTAACATACTTTTATTTATAAGCAGTGAAGTCTGTCATCTTCGTGTTGTTATTTATGCAGCATTAACCTTTTTCTCCAGATCATTGAGACTGAAAATATGATGGACCGAATTGTGACTGGCTTGTCTGAGTCTAGTGTCAAGGTGCGGTTAGCTGCTGTCAGGTATGAGCTTTAAATGGTCTGAATAAAAATCCCGTGCCATGTCTTTAACCCATTTTCTTTCTGGACCTCCAATGAGTAAGCTGAGAATCCAAATGTTACTTGAAAGTATGCCCAGGTAAATCTGTACAGTGTGTAATATTATTTAACAGAGAACCTAAGCCTCAAAAGCCCACAAATTGTTTCTAAGTAATTAACAATCTCTGTAGATATACTTGAAGTGTATATTAGTAATTGTGAATTGCCACGCAGTTTGTGTTTCAAAAGTAAAAGCATCAGCTTCTTGTGAAGCTAATTTTGATTTTTCTTTGTAGATGTTTGCACAGTTTATCCAGATCCGTGCAGCAGCTTCGAACCAGCTTCCAGGATCACGCTGTATGGAAACCTTTAATGAAGGTAAGAAGAAAGGCCAGCCAAGTAACACCTATAATCACAGAGCCTTTAGTGAGCTGCGATAGCTGAGAGCACTCACTGGATCTAGGAGTGTGTCTAATTTTTGTATAAAGCATTTTGAATATTTTTCCTCCTAAAATCTGATATTCTAAGCATGTACAAACTACAGAATGTGTTTCTGAAGTCAGCACCTTATGTGTGAGGGGAAAGTACATGCCCGGTCTCCTTTTTATAGAGTGAAGCTTTAGTTTATCATCTCCCTCATGTGTTTATAATTACATTTTAGACTACGTACAGAGTCTTCTTTATATTTTTTTAGTTATTAATAAGAAGGAATCAGTCATTTATAAGTATAACCTGTTGTTCTTAGGCTTTTGGCAGTGTTTGGTTATTTTTTGAGACAACTGTGTTTAATTTTAGTTACTTCCTGCTTCTCTGCTCCAAAATATGTTTTATTCATCTTAGGTCTTCTTTCTAGGGCCCTCCTTATCCCCTCAAAAAGGTTTGGGTCAAATCAATCTGAATTAGGACTTAAAGTATCCATCAGGTTGCTGCTAATAGTGTTACCACCTGATAAATCACACAGAACCACAAGCTAACTTGGTCTTTGGTCCTTTTTATTTTTTTTTTTTTCCTAAAGTGACCATACAGCTTGTATTTAGTTAATAGGATTTTTTTTGTCTGTTTTTGTCTTTTTGTTTTGTTTTGAGTACCTACTATGTGCTAAGCAAAGCCTTCAGTCACAGTGAGACTACCAAAAATATTGTACTACAGAGCTCTTGCCCTCAGCCTAAAGCTTAAGGTGAGAGTTCTTGTTGTTGTTAGCGACCATTGAGTCAGCCTCCAACTCATGGCGACCCAGTGCACAAAGGAACAAAATGCTCCTGGTCCTGTGCCATTCCCATAATCAGTTGTAGATTGGACCATTGTGATCCATAGGGTTTTCACTGGCTGATTTTTGGAAGTAGATCACCAGGGCTTTCTTCCCACTCTAAGTCTGGAAGCTCCACTGAAACCTGTTTAGTATCATAGCAACATTCAAGTAGACGTGTGGTGGCTGCGCATGAAGTGTGTTGCTGGGAATCAAACCTTGGTCTCCTGCATGAAAGGCAAGAATTCTGCCGCTGAACCACCAGTGTTCCATCAGGTTAGAGTGTTGTTGTTAGGTGCTATCAAGTAGGTTCTGACTCATAGCGATCCTGTGTATAACAGAAGGAAACATTGCCCAGTCCTGCGCCACCCTCACAATCATTGCTGTGTTTGAACCCATTGTTGCAGCCACTGTGTCAGTCCATCTTGTTGAGGGTCTTCCTCTTTTTTGCTAACCCTCTTTACCATGTATGATGTCCTTCTCCAGGGACTGCTCCCTCCTTGTAACATGGCCAGTATACGTTAGACAAAGTCTCGCCATCCTTGCTTCTAAGGAGCATTCTGGCTGTACTTCTTCTGGGACAGGTTAGAGTAGGGGCATCCAATGTGGCAGAAGGAGTCAGGGAAGCCTTCAGGCAGGAAGAATATGAGGAGGCTTGGAAAACAGGAGGATATTCCAGGGAAAGGAACATGAGCAGAAACGTGATGTATGGTATACATAGGACACAGTGAGGATGCTTTTATAACTAGAGAGGTGGGATATAGTGAGACATAGCACCAGACAGGTAAAGATCAGGTGGAAGACTGATGCCATAGGTTTCTAGGAACTAACACACTGAGAGTTATCATCTCATAGGAAGGTTAATCTCTGAGAGTGCACGATTTATGTGTTAAAGGTCTTGGAGTAAGGTGGTAGTAGTGGATTAGGAAGGAAAATGTGACCCCTGGAGATACTTCGGTGCGATGCATGACAGGATTAGGTGTATGTGATTCAGGAACTGTCAGGGTGGCATCAAGATTTCTAGCCTAAAAAATCAAGACATGGCCTTGTGAGGCTTACTAGGAGAGTACAAGTTTCTTTCATTTCTTCCCTTTTGCATGGCATCCAACTTGACCCATCTCCAGACATTGGCAGACTTCTGAAGTTTCACTGTCTTTCACTGTATTGGACATATGTCAGCTTTTCTGAATATTTGTCATTCCCTGCTATCCTTTTGCTTCCTGAGCTCCATTAAGAGCCCCAAATCTAAGAAAAGTGATTTAACCATCTCCTCACTCTCCGACTGCAACATCATTGCCTTTCCACACTGGGAAGACAGTTGCTCAGGGAATGTGCAACAGAAGGCCATTTCAAATCCACAATCCCTTATCCAAAACCCTTTGGGCCAGATTTACCACTCCTGGATTTTTCAAGGCTCTCTTCAGTTTTCTTTTACTATTTTGCTATTCTCTCTTGTTCTTAAATTACATCTTTTTTATAACAGCTTGATTTTAATTTATTGATTCTGTCCAGTCAAGATTTTTTCAAATGCTCTCTTGTTTCCTGAGAAATAACTCCCATTTCATCAGGAGCCATTTTCTCTGATTAGTCAGCTCAGACGATTTCTAACTAATTCTACCATGGGAAAAGTTCTGGTGGATAATCTAGAAGGGTTTTGTGTGCTTGGTACATGTGGATATACTTATTATCAAAGACTTTGTTGCACATTTAAAGTAGGCTTAAGAGATTGGAAGTAATCATTGTCACCTAGGATATACATAGGTTCCTCATAGCTCAGAGGCTGCTGGCGTACCTATTGATTTTTTTCCCCTTTTACTTTCCCTTGTTTTTAACTGTTGGTTAACAAACCACAGGAAAGTAGTCATTTGGTCTTAATTAACATTTTTATTTGTGATCATTTTTTGTTTCTGTTTGGTGAAATTAAAATTGGTCATTATCAAATATTGACATCGGAATTTTTCATGTTGTATCTCATGCTGTCCTCAGTGAATGCTTCTAAGAAGTTTTAGTTTATCTTTAAATGTTATCTGATTTGAAAATAAAACTTCATAAAAGCAAATTAATCTTTATAAACAATAAGTAACATTTTAAAAAGAATCATGTCAACTGAAGCAATTTTTGTAAGTTTTCAAACGCTGGTAGACACTCAATTAATGATTCTAAGTAGTATAATTTTGGAAAGTGGTTATTTCTCTTATTCAATCCACAACATTTATTGAGCACCCACTGTGTATGGTACCTTGCGTTGTACCAGGCCAAGATGAATTAGGCCTCAAGAATTTTAAATCTACTAAAAGAAGCAGGGAGATAGGCATGGCTAAACAAAGAATTTGAATAGTACGGGACAGTAATAAGGGTCCTCAAAGGGGTTACAAAGAGTGACTGAGAGCTCAGAGGAGGCTAGGATGACTTCTGGACTTTAAGGAGGCTTCTGGAATGGGATGGCCTTAAAGCATGGATAGGGAGTACACCTGCAGAGATGTAGGAAGGGAGGTTGAACAGGGTCTTAAAGGGATTGTGGCAGACACAGAGGTCAGCATGTACAGTTTAGTAATTTGATCTTTATCAACTAGCTAACAATTCACAGAAGAACTAAAACAATCTTAGAAGAGTTGTTTTCACTTTGTAATTCTTGCTGTTTTTAACTTGGGAACTTCAGAATTAGTGTAGCTGTTCAAAATAGATAATGTATTTAACTCTGCAGTTTTTTGTGAGTATTCATTTCCAATTTGCATAAGTAGAGCTCCTAGGACTCCTTTTGGAATAATAAGCCTGAGCCTCATCTGATCCCAGGAGCCGTAGCGGCACAGTAGTTAAAGCACTCAACTGCTAACTGAAGGGTAGCGGTTCTAACCCACCAGCCTCTCTGCAGGAGAAAGATGTAGCATTCTGCTTCCGTAAAGATTTACAGCCTTGGAAACCCTATGGAGCAGTTTTACTCTGTCCTATAGGGTGACTGTGAGTCGGAATTTGACTCGACGGCAATAGGTTTGGGTTTTTGGTTATTTAGTGGTTGAGCTGGAATTTGAGCCCAGATAGTCTATGCTCTTAATCTCCGTGCTATGCTGCTTCCCTTAGTATTCACCATATAACTTATAACCCCTAAAGATAGTCTTATTAGGGAGGTCTTATTTTCATCAGTTCACAGATGAAGAAATGAAGGCTCAGAGAGGTTAAGAAATATGCCCAAGTTCACACATCTAGTGAGTGACAGAGTCAGAGTTGGAACCAGAGCTGTATGATTCCAAACCCTGAGAACCTGTCCCCCATATTGCCCCCACCCCATGCAGTAGCTTGATCCATCTGTTCTCCTGTTCAAACAAGCCCTTCTAGAGACACATCAGAAAGTCTCAGGTTCTGGGGCAATTCTGTGATTTCATAAGTGGTCTGATTTGACCACTTTTCACCTAGAGCATGCCCCCGCCCCCTCAACCCCTGATTGTGTCTCTCTCTGTTTTCCTGCAGTAGCTGCCCATCTGGAATTGGGGCCGCAACTTCTCCAGCAAAACAGACGTGAGGGCCTTAGTCAGTCATAATTAAAGTACTAGGTCAAGTGGGTCTTTCCTAACCATCTCCAATAGGAGAAATCAGATAGAAAGATACATTTTTTTTGTTCTCATTTATTATGATCTCACCTCCATGGTTCCAAACCATTAATAGTATCCCTTTTTTAATTCCATAGGTTTTACAAAATGCACCAGATGAAATCCTAGTAGTAGCATCTTCCATGCTATGTAATCTGCTTCTTGAATTTTCTCCAAGCAAAGAGGTTAGTATTGATTTTGCCCTAGACTTTGTCCAGTCCAGCCAGAGCTTAGTCAGATAATTTTCACAGTAGGTGGCATTGAAATCTGTGGTTTTGGTTTAAAAACAACTTCTGAATTGTTTGATTTCTTTTTTCTTAGAAAAATTAATTATTCATATTTTAAATATAGCTATCATTACCTCTGTTCTACCTAGCATGTTCAGCATATTTAAAAGATATTGCAGTTTATAGCCAATCTAAACAGCCTGAAACGGCAAAAAAAATTATACAAATAATAGACTATTCTCAAACTATATTTACTAAAGAATAAATTAAGAATTATGTAAACCAGGATTATAAATTGTTTCAAGGAATATAACTACTGGTGATGGAAAATAATTTAATATTAATGGTAGTTGTTTGGGGGAGGGATTAAGTGTGGGGATATTTTTCCTTCTTTTCTACGTTTTATAAATTATTTGAAAATATATTACTTTTTAACTAGGGAAAACTAAAATAAACTTAAAGGAAGGGGGGAAACCTTATACAGTCAGTTTTGTCATGTTATGATACTTCCTATTTGCCCATTTGTGAACTGAGGTTTAGACACTTTATTATGCATTGAGTAATCCCATTTTTGTTTATTTTCTGCATTATAATACCTGAAGACTTCTGGTTGGTAATTAGCAAGGCAGAATTAACAGGTAGAGGTTCAAGGACAGTTATTCAACAAGCAAAAATCTTGGAACAAGAGGGGAGAGAATGGTAGTGACCAAAGGAAGAAGGTGGCGAGATAGGATGTTGGAGCTTCCATCTGTTCTCTCTGCCTGGCAGTGGGGTCTTGACCCAATGATGATCTGGCTGCAGCCAGTGCAACACCATTAATCATCCTAAAGAGGTTTCTGGGTAACTC
The DNA here is from genome assembly GCF_000243295.1 of Trichechus manatus latirostris. Lineage (NCBI taxonomy): Eukaryota > Metazoa > Chordata > Mammalia > Sirenia > Trichechidae > Trichechus > Trichechus manatus. Next base: position 10,620,321 of record NW_004444020.1, read on the forward strand.
ACAAGTTGTTTCAGATTTCCCTTCAGAATGTTCAGAATCTGGTTAGGAAACAAGGTGAATAAATGCAGGCACAGGAATCCACACGAGGGACAACTGTACAATGACAGCACTGGTTTTATACTAAAAATAAATTAACTGGACCCTGAACTGGAAGCAGGAGAAATGCTATAAGAACATTATTGGCCCAGCTGACAAAATTGGAATATGGACTGTAGATTGGATAAAAGTATTGTTTTAATGTTAACTTTTCTGAATTTGGTAACTGCACTGTGGTTATCTAAGACAATGTCCTTGTTCTTAGGAAATATACATTGAATAGTAAGGATAGAGGAGAATGATGTAGGCAGTCTACTTTCAATGGTTCAGAAAAGATAATGTAGACATGCATGTTCTGTATTGAGCAAAAGGTGATAAAGGCAGTATAGCAAAATGTTAAAAATTAGTGATTCTGGGAAAAGGATATGTGGGAGTACCTTGTATTATTCTTGCAACTTTTCTATATGCTTGAAATTATTCCAAAATAAATTTGAAAAAAAAAAAACCACAATTTGTTTCCCATTAGACCAGAAGAACTGGATGATGCCTGGCTACCATTACTGAACATTTTGATCAAATATTCCACAGAAGAAGCCTAATCAAAAGGGAGAAAATGCAGAACAGAATTTAAAATTCTCATGGACTTCCTAAGGCCATGAAGGGACATGAACCCCTGAAATTATTGCCCTGACATAATCTTTAAACCTTAAACCAAAAATATCCCCTGAAGTCATCTTAAAACAGAACTGTAAGAGCCCTGTTGGCACAGAGGTTAAGAGCTATGGTTGACAGTTTGAATCCACCAGCCGCTCCTTGGAAACCCTATGGGGCAGTTCTGCTCTGTCCTATTGGGTCTCTGTGAGTTGGAATTGATGGAAATGGGTTTGGTTTGGTTTATAGATTAGCTTAACTAGGAAAAAAAAGTCTGCCTTGCACATTATGCTCTTTTAAGGTCTATCTATATTGGATCAAATTGACAATAGTAACTTGAAAGATTAGATAGGAACCTTAGGGGAGAGTGAGTTTATGTTAATGAGGGAAGAACAACTCAGAAAAGGAGGGTAAGAGTGGTTGTACAACTCAGTGTAATCAGTGTCACTAAATTGTACATGTAGAAACTGTTGAATTGGTGTATGTTTTGCTGTGTATATTGTCAACAACAAAATAAATAAAATTTAGGGGAAAAAATACTACAGTTTGTACAAGTGGAGGAATGTGTAGCCCCCTTTGGAAATGTCATCTTAAAAGGCACTGCCCTTTTTTTCCTAGGTTTGTAGGTCTGAATTGCTTAACACAGCTCTAAAACCCTCTTGAGGGATAGCTTTTAAGCTTTCCTCAGTAATGATAAATCTTAGTCCTCTAAAGTTTGATTTTGTTTGGATATTGCCAAAACTCATTCTCAGCCAAGTATCATAGATAAAGAGTTGAGGCTAAAGCATGTGTTTCAGGTGTAAAATGTGGTGTGACCATAAAAGTACAAGACTGTTTTGCTTATGTGAAAGTAGTTCTAAAAGATGAAATCTGCAGCATGTTTGGAATAAGATTAACAAGATGATAACTTGGAAGGAGGATAGTTTGGATATCTAAGCTCCATTACATTTCTTTCCTAAACCAGCCACATTGCTTCGTAGTCACGCCTGTGAACAATACACAGGATACATGTATACACAGGACAGGAAGTGACAGAGTCTCAGAGGGTGGGGAGAGTGAGATGGTAGATAATGGGATCATAAGGGTATATGTGAAATGTACAGATAATTAGGATGTCTCTTAGATGTGAGTTATGTCCCAAGTCCTCCAGGACTACAAAGGAGAAGGAAATGACAGAGATTGTTAGTTTTGTTTTGGAATTTTGTGAGAGAATAATTGTCCTTGCCCTTTTCGGGGTCATTTTTTTGACCACCTCATTCCTTGCTTTGTGAAAGAAGCTTGGAGTGGGGAAGAGTGGGGAAGAAATCATAGGCATAGTCCTGGGGTCTATACACATTTAATTCACAAACCTGACTTTAAAGCTGTTTTCTTTTCTTTTCCAATCACAGCCGATTTTAGAATCAGGAGCCGTAGAGCTACTTTGTGGATTAACCCAGAGTGAAAATCCCGCTTTACGAGTGAATGGAATTTGGGCTTTAATGGTACATTTCACCTTTTTATATATATTATCATTTACAAAGAGAATAGAGCTATTATCAAAGATAGAACTAAAGAATGTATTACAGGCAGTCCCCCAGTTACAGACAACAACTACTTGCCCTTTAGTGTTATGTAAATTTGCCCTCACTTTGAAGCGACTGAACCCCTGCTCACAACAAATTCTTCATTACAGTCACCTTCACTTGCTGCACGTGCAGCTTTTCAATCATTGAAAAGGCTTCAAAGTAAGGCTAAATAAGAACTGTATGCACCTGTTCAACTTAACCTACATATTCGACTTAAAGACACAATTTAGGAATGGATCTTGTTTGTAACCTGGGGACTATCTGTATTTTAAATGTCTGGAATTTTCTTTTTAAAATGTCTTGCTATTTTGGCCTGGTATTCTAATGACCTACGAACTAGAAGACTCACTATTCAGCTTTCGGGTTCTACTGTAAGCAAGTTGCTTGGCCACTGTGTGCCTCAGTTCTCCTTTATATTGTTAAGAAAAGGTAAACAAGTGTTGAAATTTGACTTAGCTAGTTTTGGGAAAACAAATTTTCCTCATCATGAACATATCGTATAGGGCTATCTACTTTAGAGTACCTGGGTGGTGCAGTGGTTAAACATTTCACTACTACCCAAAAGATTGACAGTTCGAACCCACACAGAGGTGCCTTGGAAGACAGGCCTCGTGATCGGCTTCCGAAAGATCACAGCCTTGAAAACTCCATGCAACAGTTCTACTCTGCACGTAGGGTCACAATGAGTCAGAATTGGCTCAGTGGTAATTAACAACAGTGTACTTTATAGGAGTCGTTGCTTGAGCAAATAGGTAAGCACACAGCTGCTAACTTTTTGATTGGTGGTTGGAATCCACCCAGAGGTGCCTTGGAAGAAAGGCCTGGCAATCTACTTATGAAAAATCAGCCTTTCAACACCCTATGGAGCACAGTTCTACTCTGACACACATGGGGTCACCATGAGTTGGAGTCAACGCAATGGCAGCTGGTTTGTTTTTTTGTTGTTGTTTTAAAATCTACCTTACGAAACACTTTTATGTCTCTTTTGATCTTCATAACAACTTTATGAAACATGAGTATTCTTATCATATTTTACAGATGAGTAAACTAAGGTACAGAGCAATAGTGACTTGTCCAAGGTAACAGAATTGATGCCTAAATGCTTAATAATTTCTTAACCCAGCAAAACCAGACCCACTGCCATCGAATTGATTCCAACTCATAGCGACCCTATAGGACAGAGTAGAACTGCCCCATGGGGTTTCCAAGGCTGTAATCTTTATGGAAGCAGACTGCCACATCTTTCTCC
>NW_004444020.1:10623921-10633614 GCF_000243295.1 Trichechus manatus latirostris
TGGGGTTTCCAAGGCTGTAATCTTTATGGAAGCAGACTGCCACATCTTTCTCCCGCAGAGTGGCTCGTGGGTTCGAACTGCTGACCTTTCGATTCGCAGCCGAGCACTTTAACCACTGTGCCACCAAAAAAAAAAAAACCTATTGTCATTAAGTCAGTTCTGACTCATAGCAACCCTATAGGGCAGAGTGAAACTGCCTCATAGGGTTTCCAAGGAGCGGCTGGTGGATTCGAAGTGCCAACCTTTGGTTAGCAGCCAAGCTCTTAACCATTGTGCCACCAGGGCTCCTAATTTCTTAACAGTTTCTATTAAATAATGTATAATAATCTAGATTCTAAAGGTATATAACTATGAGTTAGGAGACTTAGGTTAAAAAATTTATTGAAATTGAAAATGGAGCAGTCCTACGTGGATTTTTTTAAACATTATAGTAGTTACAGTTTAATGAGCGTTTACTGTGTGCTAGGCATAAGCTAAGTGTTTTACATTTGTTATTTCTAATTCTTATTTTAAGTTATATTTTAATGTTTTAACTTATATTGGTATATATCCACCTCACAAATGGGAAACTGGGACCCAGGGAGGTTAAATGAATTGCCCAAGGCCTCACAGCTAATATGTGATAGAAACAGATTCTGAACCTGTCCCAAAACCCATACTCTTCTCCCTATTCCATGCTGTACTTGCTGTCTTTTCTTAAAAACTTTGGGATAGAAATAATCGTCTTCTAAGGAAGCACCGAATCTAGTTTCACAGTTGTTTTTTTCTTCTTAATTTTACACTAGCTTTTAGCACTTTCTTTCCCAATACTTGACTATTTTCACTTCACTTTCTACCTTGCCTCTTTTCAACCTCTGTCTCAGGGGACATCCCCCCAAGTTTCAGCTTCTAGTTTCCATTTCCTTTACACTACCGTTTTCCAAGACTTCACGTACTTTCATGTTTTCAACACCCCCTAATAGAAGAGCTTTTTTTCAAAATCTATGTATTAGATGTAACTATTCCTGTTTCCCAGGTCTGTCACTTAAATTACCTATGGGCCTTCACTTGAGGGCTCCCTGACATGCACACCTTTAATGTTGAAAATTTAACTTATCCAGTCCCTTAAATCATACTGTCTTATTCTCATCAGTTTTCAAATCACCAAGTTCTCTCCACAAAATATGAAACCTTGGAATCCTTTTTGGCCTGGGTCTTTTGACACCCAGCCCAGTACTCTTTTTGCTCTGCTGTGCTGCTGCACATCGTTAGGTAACTTGATTGCTTATATGTCTTAGCTCCTTAACTAAAATATAAGTTTCTGGAGGACAAGAACCACATATTAAAAGAAGTCTCTAATTTACAACAGACTTTGTACCAAAAGTTGGTTAATGAGTTGTTATTTAGAATTTGCAGTTTTTCTTTTTTTCAGAAATATTACCGTATCTTGGGGTTCTAAGCTGGGCTAATCCATAATGTGTCCAGAATGGAGAAAAAGGCACTAAATAGCTACTGGCCACCTGGAGTTGCTGTCAGCTCAGAAGTATCTCCGACCCTGTAGAGAGCTTCTGTGTGATATGACCCAGCCATATCAACACCTCACATAGTATTGTGAACCTATAGGTATTTTAATATGGGTAAAACTAACAACATCCACTGCTTATTTTTAAATCATTCTCAAAATTCATGGCACAGTATAGTTGTTAATATTCATTTTGTTATTAAAAGTCACAAAGATATTGTGCTTATTTGAGAAATCTTAAGACACTCAAATGCCCACATCAGAAAGCAGTTACATTATTCATATGTAAGTATATCTAAGAGTGACAGCTCCTCTTTATAGAAAGAATTATAGGTGATTTATTAACAGGAATCATGAAAATATTATGACTTATACTTGAGGATTGTCTGCAGATTCTGTTTCTACTTTGAAAATTACAGAGTTAATAAAATATAATTTAAAAGCGGATGTAGACATTATTCTTGCAACTTCTTTAATCCTTTCAGAATATGGCATTTCAGGCTGAACAAAAAATAAAAGCTGATATTTTACGAAGCTTGAGTACTGAACAGCTATTCCGGTTATTATCAGATTCAGATTTGAATGTGCTAATGAAGACATTGGGACTTCTTCGGAATCTCCTCTCTACTCGTCCTGTAAGTAAAATCACCCAGGTTTCCAGCTTTAGCTCTGTCTGTGCATTACAAGGGTCCCTGGGTGGGACACAGACAATTAAGCACTTGACTACTAGTCAAGAAGTTGATGGTTTGAACCCACTCAAAGGCACCCTGAAAGACAGTCCTGACGATCTGTTTCTGAAGGGACACAGCCTTGAAAACACTGTGGAGCGGTTCCCTGCACACATGGTGTTGCCATGAGTTGGAATTGACTTGATGGCAACTGACAACAAAACACGCATTGCAAAACATTGTAGTTGCTCTCTTCCCATTGACATCTGCCCATGACTGCGGGTACATTCAGATGCTGCCCTTCGCAGTGAAGTGAGATGATGATGTCCAGACTTGTCTCCTTCATCGTGTCTGGGAGCTGTTTCACCATACAGCCACCTGGCCCTTCACTCTGCATTGCCTGTCCTCTCTCCCTTGCCTCCTACAGTGCTGGATGTGTGCCTGCCTTATTTTGTTACTTTATTTTTACCTGGTTGGCTTGCCAGGTTGGATTTAGTCACTTATCTCTGGGGCCTCTGCTTCTTTCTCTTTACAAATTCTTCTCAGTACCATTCCATAGGGGCCCCCACGACCACCACCCACATATCAGGATTGACCTCTGAGGATGTCAGTGTGGACAAAAGCAGGAGTATGTTAGAGTAGAAGCTGAGCCTCCTGTAGGGGTCTCTCTCGACATTTGTCTCTAATTCTCCCTGAGCAGCATTGCCAGAGACCTCACTTTGTGTCTCAGAAAGAGTCTTCTAAATACACTTGTGCTCCCAGATAATATTAGCAAGTCTATACCATATTTGCCAAGTCTCTGGCTTTCTTCCCCCCATCCATTGGTTTTGCTCCCTTTTTCTTTAATATCTTTGGGCTTGAGGACCCCTAGTGATTGAAATTCTGTATTCTGTAAAGCTAAATGTATTTTCTCTTCATCTTCAAGTTGTCAAAAGCTTTTATGTAATGAAGGCAAAAGGCAGCTTCAGAATATAATAAACATGTCCTTTGGCATCTACTTATGTGTGCTGTGGTTTTCTGCATGAAACAGTTTTGTATCCTATTATTTAACTTTTAGAAGCCTTCTGTTCTTTCCTGTGGTCTTTTTCTTTGTGTCGCAGATAATAATGGAGGATTTCCTTTTGTTTTACAGCATATAGATAAAATAATGAGTACTCATGGAAAACAAATTATGCAAGCTGTCACCCTTATTCTGGAAGGGGAACATAACATAGAGGTCAAAGAGCAGGTATGTGTTCCTTTTTGTTGGAGAATATCTTCTGAATGTGAACGCAAAGAAAGATTTTAGTTAGGAGTCTCCTGAAAGACTCAAATCTGCATAAAGTCAGGGTGCTGAGATGGGAGGTGCTGTAGAGACAGGAAGAAATCAGAGAATGGGTTGAAACTAGTTCTTCCACCATCCCTTAAATTAGTTTCTCCTCCCATTCTTCCTAGAATAGAAGAAAACATGTCCAGAGTCTATAGTTATGCCCACTGTACATACTGCCCCTATCTCAACAGGGGTAGTCACCTTCTCCAGGATTCAGTATTTCTAGCCCTCTCTACCACAAGCTCTGAACTCAAATTCCTCCAACTCCCTGATAATCCCTTATCTGGGAGACATTTTTTTTTTTTTTTTTCTTTCTTTCTTTACTCTTATGCATCTTTTCTTATTCCCCACCCCATATGCCTACTTTCCATTGAATTTTAGTAGGACAAGTTTAGAGTAGGCATAAAAGTACAGAGGCTATGCATTTACCAGGGGACAGTTCGGGGATTACTTTTTCTTATATTTTCTGGGATGTATCATGGGATCCTTAATGTAGTATGTATTTTATTTTGCCATAAAAATAAAGGTCACCTGCAATCTTAAAAATTTAACATAGGATCTGAGATGCTGGTGATGTTCAGTTTCCTGCCTTAGATGTTGACTACGTGGATGTATTCACTTTGAAAATTCATTGAGCCATACACTTAGGGTTTGTATGCTTTTCTGTATGTCTGAAACTTACCCAAGGTCATCAACTTATAAGACTTCGGCCCAGATAGTCTTAACTGTAGTGTCCATGCCCTTCACTCTCTGTGTTCCATGAATTAGAATAACTAAGTGGTCTTTAGATGAGCAGTCCAGGAGGTAAGAGTGATAAGACATGGGGGCTATGATTGAATTTGGGAGCCAGAAAGGGGATAAATTTGACAAAGCAGTTTCAAGATGAATATTTTAGGTAACTTTTCTTAAAATAGTGAATGGCTGTGTCTTGATGAACAAAAATTTAACAGAAAAAGCATAATCTCATAGACATCACTGAAACTAGGTTGAATGAGATCCAGTACTGGAACAGAACAGTGAAGACACATTCTTCAAAAGAAACGATTTTACTTGTGGGGTAGGAATGACTTGTCTATAAAGAGAGCTCACCTGGATAGAATTCCACTAACTTGAAAGGTGAACTAAGGTAGAAAGGTGAGGCAAGACTTGGATGAGGGCAAAAGAAAAGATCAGCATTTTGTTAGAACAAAAATGATATTCTCTCATGCAGAGTACTGAGATGGTCCAAAGGCAGGAGACTATGGGAAGGCTTAAACTGTCTGGTTGTCAGCTGGAAGTTTAGTTCTTCTCTAGAACATCTGATAAATTATTTCTTCTTCTTTTTTTATTGACAGATAATTGACATAAATAAGCTGCATATATTTAAAGTGTACAATTTGATAAGTTTTGATATATACACCCATGAAACCATCACCACAATCAAGATAGTGAACATACCCATCACTGCCTTTAGACCAGGGACAAGACAAGGCTGTCCATTCTTACTACTCCTGTTCAATAGTGTACTAGGATTCCTACCAAATACTATATGGCAAGAAAAATAAGAGGCATACAGATAGCAAAGGATGAAATAAAATACTCTTCCCAGATGACATGAATGTCTATGTAGGAGTCTACGTAGAAAATCCCATGGAATCATCAAAAACGCTCCTAGGACTACTGAGTTTACAAAGGTCACATACACACAGACACAATTAATTGTATAAGCAGTGAACAATTGGTAGTTGAAATTTTAAAAACAGTAGCATTTACACTGGCTCAGAAAAAAATAAATCTCACAAAATATGTGCAGGATCTACAAAACACTGATAAATCCAAGACCTAAATAAATGGACATATATACCATACGAAAATACCAGTTCTCCCAAACCCAATTTATAGATTCAACACCATCCCAGTCAAAATCCTAGTACAATTTTTTTTGTAAATTCAAATTTTTTTGTAAATCCTTAGATAGAGGTTTTAAAATGTGTATGAGAAGGCAAAGGAACTAGACTAGCCAAAATAGTTTCGGGGGAAAAAAAAAAAAAGAACAAAGTTAGAGAACTCAAATTACCTGATTTCACGACTTACTGTAAAACTAAAGTAATCAAGAAGACAGTGTGCTATTAGCAAAAGGATAGACATATATAGATCAGTGGAATAGAATAGAGAGTCCAGAAATAGACCCACACAAATATGGCCAAGTGATTAACTGGCAAAGGCAATTCAGTGGAGAAAGGATGGTCTTTTCAACAAATGGTGCTATAACAATCGTATAAATAAATAAATAACTTTTAACTATCTCACACCTTAGGAAAAAAATTAACAAAATGGATGACCTACTGTAAAAGGTAAAACCCTAAGAATTTTAGGAAAAAATGCAGGAGAAAATCTTTGAGATCTTAGGTTTAGTTAAAAATCCATAACCCATTGCTGTTGAGTCAATTCTGACTCATAGTGACCTTATAGGACAGGGTAGAACTGCCCCATAGGGTTTCCAGGGCTATAATCTTTATGAAAGCAGACTGCCACATCTTTCTCCTGCGGAGCGGCTGGTGGGTTCAAACCTCCCACCTTTCAGTTAGCAGCCGAGTGCTTAACCACTGCACCATCAGGGCTCCTTGAGGTTAGGCAAAGACTTCTTAAATATGACATTAAAAGCATGATCCAGAAAAGAAAGAAAGAAAAAAAATGGTACATTGGACTTCATCAAAATTCAAAACTTATGCTCTGTGAAAGATCCTTTTACGAGAATGAAACAAGCCATTGCTGTAAGAAAATATTTGCAAATCAGATATCAGACAAAGGACTTATGTCCAGAATATATAAAGAACAATAAGAAAACAACTGACCAAATAGAAAACTGAGCAAAAGATGTGAACAGACACTTTATAAAGAAGATATAGATGGCAAATAAGCATATGAAAAATTGCTCAACATCATTAGTCATTAGGGAAATGCAAATTAAAACCACAATGAAATGCTACTACACATCTCTTAGGTTAGCTAAAATTTAAAAAAAACTAAAACTGACAATACAAGTGCTAACAAGAATGCAGAACAACTGGTGGGAATGCAAAAATGATCCAGCTACTTTGGAAAACAGTTTGTTATAAAATTAAACGTATACCTACCGTACAACCCAGCAATCCCACTTCTAGGTATTTACTCACATAAAATGAAAAACTATGTTCACCCAAAATTCTACATGCAAATGTTTATAACAGCTTTATTTGTAATCACCAAAAACTAGAAACAAACCAAATGTCCCTCAACTGGGGAATGAATAAACAAACTATGGTACATACATATAATGGAATACTAATCAACAGTAAAAAGGGACAAACTATTGATACACCCAACAACATGGATGAATCTGAATTGCATTATGCTATGCAATAGTTGAGCGTTTGGCCGCTAACCAAAAGGTTGGCAGTTTGAATCCACCAGCCGCTCCTTGGAAACCCTAAGGGGCAGTTCTACTCTGTCCTGTAGGGTCGCTATGAGTTGGAATTGACTCAGCAGCAACAGGTTTACATGGAAGAATCCAGACTCAAAAAGCAACGGAGTATATTACATTTATATGACACTCTGGAAAAGACAAAAATGTAGGGACAGAATAGATCAGAGATTTCCAGGGCTTGAGGATGGGAGGAGGATTTAATTATAAAGGGATAGCCTAAGAAGAACTTAGAGGGGCTATAGGGCTGTTCTGTTTGCAGATTGTGGTGGTGGTTATAGGACTCTACATTTGTCCAAATATAAATATATACCAGAAGAGTGAATTCTTCTGTATGTAATAATTATGTCATCAATTTCTATCAAAAAAAAAAAAAAAAGCCTACTGGCATTTTGATTGGGATTGCCTTGAATTTATAGATGAATTTGGAGAGAAGTGACATCTTAACAATATATGGAGTCTTCCAATCCATGAATATAATATATCTTCCCAGTTATTTAGGACTTTTGAAATTCTTCTTACCAACGTTTTGTAGTTTTCAGTTTACAGGTCTTGTACTCCTTTGTCAAATTTACCCCCAAGTATTTCATGTTTTGATGCTATTGAAAATGGTATTTTTGAAATTTCGATTTCCATTTCATCATTGTTAATATATAGAAATACAATTTATTTTGGTATATTAACCTTTTATCCTGCAGTTTTGCTAAATTCACTTTTAAGTTTTTTTTTTTTTTTGATTACTTAGAATTTTCTATGGATGATCACGTCATCTATGAATATACTTTTTTACTTCTTACGTTACAATCTGTATGCATTTTATTCTTTCTTAGTGCCCTGGCTAGAACATACAGTACAATGAATAGAAGTTGTGAGGGACACATTTGCCTTGTTCCCAATGTTAGGAGGAAAGCTTTCAGTCTTTCACTATTAAGTATGATGGTGATACAAGCTATAGGTTTTGCATATTGTTGTTTGTTGCTGTCAAGTTGACATCAACTCGTGACACTTTATTAGGTAAAAGAAGGTCCCTTCTATTCTTAATTTCTATCATGAATGGATTTTAAAAAATTTATTTAAGTCTGATAATATGGTGAATTAAGGCCCCTCGGTGGCACAAACAGTTTGCACTCAACTGACCTAAAAGTTGGCAGTTTGAACCCATCCAACAGCACCACGGAAGAAAGGCATGGCAGTCTGCTTCCATAAAGATTACAGCCAAGAAAACCCTATGGAGCAGTTCTACTCTGTAACACAGGGGTCACAAGAGTCAGAATCGCCTCTACAGCATATGGGTTCATATGGTGAATTACATTGATTTCAGATGTTAACCCAATCTTGTATACTTGAGGAAAAAAAACCCACTTGGTTATCACGTATTATTCTTTACTATGACTCTGTTGGATTCGATTGTTGGATTTGATATAATAAAATTTTGTAAAGAGCGTTTACATCTATGTTCATTAGGGATATGGGCCTATAGTTTTCTTGTAATGTCTTTGTCCAGTTTTAGTATCTTGATAAACAGAACAAGGTTGATAAAGAACACCTATGAACAATGGCTCTTTTAAATGGAGATTAAGAGCAAGAAAAAGAAAAAAAAAGAGCAAGAAAAAGGAGTAAATGAGTATACAAAACTTGAGCCGAATATTTGACATAAAGATTTTGTTGTTGTTAGATGCTGTCAAGTTGGTCCCATCTCATAGTGACCCTATGTACAAGAGAACAAAACACTGCCCGGTCCTGCACCATCCTCACAATCGTTGCTATGTTTGAACCCATTGTTGCAGCCACTGTGTCGGTCCATCTCGTTGAGGGTCTTCCTCTTTTTCGCTGACCCTTTACTTTACCAAGCGTGATGTCCTTCTCTAGGGACTCGTCCCACCTGATAACATGTCCGAAGTACATGAGACAAAATCTTAAACCATCCTCCCTTCTAAGGAGCAGAATGCTGTACTTCTTCCAAGACAGATTTGTTTGTTCTTCTGGCAGTCCATGGTATATTCAGTATTCTTCACCAGTACCATAATTCAGAGGCATCAATTCTTCTTTAGTCTTCCTTCTTCATTGTTCAGCTTTCGCATGCATGAGAGGCAAATGAAAATACCATGGCTTGGGTCAGGCGCACCTTAGTCACTAAACTGACATCCTTGCTTTTCAACACTTAAAAGAGGTCTTTTGCAGCAGATTTGCCCAATGCAGTAAGTCCTTTTATTTCTTGACTGCTGCTTGCATGTGCATTGATTATGGATCCGAGTAAAATGAAATCCTTGACAACTTCAATATTTTTTCCGTTTATCATGATGATGCTTATTGGTCCAGTTGTGAGGATTTTTGTTTTCTTTATGTTGAGGTGTAATCTGTACTGAAGTTTATAGTCTTTGATCTTCGTCAGTAAGTGCTTCAAGTCCTCTTCACTTGCAGCAAGCAAGGTTGTGGCATCTGTGTATCACTGGTTGTTAATGAGTCTTCCTCCAGTCCAGATGCTGTGTTCTTCATATAGTCCAGCTTCTCAAATAATTTGTTCAGCACACAGATGGAATAATTATGGTGAAAAGATACATCCTTGACACACACCTTTCCTGATTGTAAACCACGTAGTATCCCCTTGTTTTGTTTGAACAACTACCTCTTAGTCTATGTACAGGTTCCACATGAGCACAATTAAATGTTCTGGCATTCCCATTCTTCACAGTGTTATCCATAATTTGTTATGATCCACACAGTCGAATACCTTGCATAGTCAATAAAACACAGGTAAACATCTTTCTGGTAT
>NW_004444020.1:10634730-10737998 GCF_000243295.1 Trichechus manatus latirostris
TAGATGTTCCCCGAGACCATGGTCCCCAGAGCCCTCCGTCCAGCAACTCAGTCCCTTGGGGAGTTTGGATGTGTCCATGGGGAAGGCTTGAATTTTTAATTCAGTTCTTTCAGCTTGAGAAATGCTGAACCTGTTCTTCCCTTTTGGTTTCTAACTCCATGAGAGCCAAACTACAACTCTTTTACTTCTTCATTTTTCCGTTCACTTAGCTAATCTACGTTCAAGAGCACATTTCCAAGTCTCTTCTGATATCCATTTTGGTCTTTTCTCTGTTTCCTGTCTTTTTAATAACCTTTTGCTTTCTTCGTATATGATATCCTTGATGTCATTCCACAACTTGTCTGGTCTTCGGTCATTAGTGTTCAGCGTGTCAAATCTATTCTTGAGATGATCTTTAAATTCAGGCGGGATATACTGTAGGTTGTACTTCGGCTCTCATGGACTTGTTTTAATTTTCTTCAGCTTGACTTTGAACTTGCATAAGAGCAATTGATGGTCTGTTGTGCAGTCGGCCCCTCACTTGGTTCTGACTGATAATATAGATCTTCTCCATTGTCTGTTTGCACAGATGTAGTCAGTTTGATTCCTGTGTATTCCATCTGGTATTCCATCTGTTCACGTTGTTGAAAAAAAGGTGTTTGCAACAAATAGATCATTGGTCTTGTAAAATTCTGTCATGCCATCTCCAGCATCTTTTCTGTCACCAAGCCATATTTTCCAACTACTGATCCTTCTATATTTCCAACTTTCACATTTCAGTCACCAGTAATTATCAATGCATCTTGATTACATGCTTGATCAATTTTGTACTGCCAAAGTTGGTAAAATTCTTCAGTTTCTTCATCTTTGGCATTAGTGGTTGGTGTATAAATTTGAATAATAGTCATATTAACCAGTCTTCCTTATAGGCATATGGATATTATCCTGTCACTGACAGCATTGTACTTCAGTATGGCTCTTGATATACTGTTTTTCACAATGAATGTGACACCACTTTTCCTCTTTGTCAGACCTACTGTAGTGCCAAGATGCACCTATTTGTGAATAATGCCTTTCCTTAAGTTCTGGAGAACTGATGATCTGTGTCACCCAGTTTCTTCTTCTGGTTAAAGCCTCTGCCCCTCCTCTGATCCTCTGGGCAATGAAGAGAGACCTCTTTCCTGTGCAGACTCAGCCAATGCTCTTGGGGTTGATTTTCCATTTTGGCCTGTGGATTGTTGCTTAGCTATCATCAAATCAGAATGATTTCAGGCATTGCAGGCCAGATCTCACTTGTTTCCTTCACTACCAGTTAAGCTTTCTCATTTTTGAAGAATCGTTTATCCACAGTGAGTCACATAGTATATATTACAGTTAAGCATTTTATTGCTGAGCCTTTTTTCTGAATTTTATATGTAAGTAGATAGATAAGATAACTTGTTTTTATTTGTGTCCCCTAGCTCTTATGTTGAATTGGCCCAAGAACTAACTGATCTCTTTAAGATATTTACAGTAAGGGTTGTTTGAGCTTCAAAGCAGATGCCTGGGTGTATTCAAACACTCCAGGATGGGGAATCGCTGACCTGTCTTGTTGAGCTCGTCTATTTTGAGGAATGTTTGATGAAATTCCCCCCTATATGCTGTTTTAGTGGTGAGTCTAAAGGTGTTTGCTATTTCCTTCCTCTTCCAAGGTACACCTAGGTTATGAAGGCTTTTAAATTCTCATCCATGATTAGGACAACCTCTGTTATTTCCTCATAAGCTACTCTGGCCAACTCTGGACTGGGCCTTTCTGGTGAGGAATAAGGGAAAATTGAGAACAAGAGAGAAAGTACCTATGGACTCTTCCACGAGCTGCCCTTTCCTCCACTCCTAGTCAGACCGTACTTCTGTTCCCATCACTTGGCCTCACTCTCTGCTTTTTGGTTTTGTCTTAATAAAGCCTGGCAGAGCCTAGTTGGTGAGTGTCTTAGTCATCTAGTGCTGCTATAACAGAAATATCACAAGTGGATGGCTTTTAACAAAGAGAAATTTATTTTCTCATAGTCTAGTAGGCTACAAGACCAAATTCAAGGCATCAGCTCCTGGGGAAGGCTTTCTCTCTCTGTCGGTTCTGAAGAAAGGTCCTTGTGATACATCAGTCTTCACTTGGTCTAGGAGCATCTCAGCGCAGGAACCTCAAGTCCAAAGGATGCACTCTGCTACTGGCACTGCTTTCTTGGTGGTATGAGGTCCCCGTGTCTCTCTGCTCACTTCTCTCTTTTATATCTCCAAAGAGATTGGCTTAAGACACTATCTAATCTTGTAGACCTCATCAGTATAACTGCCACTAATCCATCTTATTACATCATAGTGATAGAGTTTACAGCACATAAGGAAATCACGTCAGATTACAGACTGGTACACGCTCATACAATACTGGGAATCATGACCCAGCCAAGTTGACAGATATTTTGGGGGGACACAGTTCAGTCCATGATGGTGAGAATTGGATCACTCCACTGATGAATGTCATCTTACTGGCTTGCTCTTGGAAGGTGAGGTTATTATTTTAAAGCTTAGTCTTCTGAGTCTTTCTATAATCACCTGAAGGAAGAGAAGGACTAGAAGGCACATGGTATTTCCACACATAATTTTCATTTTATCTGCATTAGTGAGTCTGGTATTGACAGATTTAAACTGCAAGAATATCAGTACATAGGGTGGGAAGGAGGAAAGAGGGAATTGAATATGGTGTTCAGTGACCCTCTTCTGTAGGCTCAAGTGAGGCTAAAACATGGGTGGAGCAACCATCAATCACATGGGTCTGATGTCATCTTGGACTTGGACAACCCTTTAAAACAGTCTACTATCATCTCCTTCCAGAACTAACTGTCCCTGTTAATTCCACTTGTACTCAGTAGATATCTCTTCATAGGGTCTTTCCCATAAGAGACTAACCAAAAAGTGCAGATCAATGATATTAATTAGGCATAATAATGGTATTGTAGGAATGTAGGAAAATGCCGTTATTCTTAGACAATATATTCTAAAGCAC
Source organism: Trichechus manatus latirostris (assembly GCF_000243295.1). Classification (NCBI taxonomy): domain Eukaryota; kingdom Metazoa; phylum Chordata; class Mammalia; order Sirenia; family Trichechidae; genus Trichechus; species Trichechus manatus. The sequence continues at coordinate 10,637,747 of NW_004444020.1, forward strand.
TTAGTGTTAAAGTTCATGAAATATTTCAGAATAAAAAAAGTAAATAAAAAATACACACAGCCATATACATACACATCCATGCAAGAACACACTGACTCTTTAAAGAAATATGGCACAATGTTAATAGATGTTCAGTCTAGGTGGTGTATGTATGGCTGGCTGTTCATTGTGCTGTTCTTTCAGCTTTTTTGGAAATTTAATAGTTTTTAATAATAAAAAGTTAAAGTACTCCAAACCTCTGTTTATTCCCCTTGCTGTCCTTTCAATCCTGAGAAATTTGAGGCTCACCACATACCAGTGCTCATAGGCCAGATCACTTAGAAATCTGATATTTTCACCATTCTGAGACATAATCAATGTCCCCTTATGTTAAGAATGCCCTGCAATAAATAATCCCCTAGTGTATGCTCAGGCCTTGGATTATAAATTGCACCTTTCCGTGTCTCCTCTATCCCAGAAGCAGCCTTCTCTGGTTCAGACCTCAGGACTTACTCTCTAATAATCTAGTTTCTGCAGCGTGTTAATCCAGGAGAAACAAGACCACGTATCCTTTAAAATATTTGAGAGTTTGGGCCACTGTGAGAAAACAGTCTCCTGAATTAGCTATAGCCTGCAACATGAAGTCTTGTAAAGGTTAGAGTTGGAGAAAATTCTTTGAAATCTGGCCCTCATCCCCACCTCTCATCCATTTCTTTGGGTGATTTCTGACTGTCCTCCAGGACTCAGTGACACTTCCTCCAAGAACCTTCCCTGACCCTTACGGTATTGAAAAAGTGCCCTTGTTATTTCTCAGTTCTCTGTTCTAACTTCAGTCATGCTATGGTGAAATGTCATTGTGTGACAGTTTCAGAGTCAGGGAATGTGTCTTATTCCTGTCTAACCCTGATGCCCTGCACCATATCCACACATTATAGGTGCTCAGTATATGTTTGTTGAATTGCTAAGGCTGGCACTGGTTCAGTATCTCCACCACAGTCCTTTCACCTTCACCTTAATCCTTGCTTCCTGTTGGTCTGGTTGTGAGAGTATAACAGCTGTATGGAACAGCCTTTTCCTCTGAGAGAAAACTCCAGTCACCAATGTGGTGATTATCCTCCAGATGTACTGTTCTGCCAGCTGGCAGAGGCTCCCTCGAAATTCCACATTAGGTCACACTGGACTAGGCTCCTTTGCACATTTTATTTGTTCCTCCCACAGGGTTCCAAAAATTGAGAGGGCCTAACTGCTCATGGCCAGTGTAGCTGGTGGACAGGGCACAGGCCTTCACCCAGAAAGTCATCAGCTTGGGAGCAAGTAGCAGCCTTGGGGATGGAGGAGAGTTGTGACACCTATGAAGCTGTCTCTAGAGAGAACACATCTTTGAAGAAACCTTGTGGGTTAGTAACAGGAGCTTCTCTTAGAAATGAAATTTTCTAGAAAAAAGTTATAAATCATGTTTTTCCTTTTATTTATGTGACAGTATGACCTATAAGACATGACTGTCTTCACCTAGCTTATGCTTATGCCCAGAAATGCTTGGGTTCTCATTTGCCTTAAAGTAGACTTCCCTCAAGTGTGGTTACTGTTGTTGGCAGTGACATCAGGATGTGAGAAATCAGGGCATTCAGAGTGGAAGCTGCTTGAATCCATACACCTTCAGGTGGGAAACTGCCCAAGCTCTTGAGAGTTCGATCACGTTGAGTCTGGGGACTTCAGAGCTCTCCTGACCACTGGCCCTTTGTTCTTTTCCAGACACTGTGCATCCTGGCCAACATAGCGGATGGGACAACGGCAAAAGAACTTATTATGACCAATGATGACATACTGCAGAAAATCAAGTATTACATGGTAGGCCCTTGTCCCCTTTCACTGCTATACACTGGCTGCAGAATTACAAGGCAGGAACTATAGTGTTGTTAGCTCAAAACAAATTGTGCAGAGATTTAAAAAAAAAAAAGGAATAGACTATTCTATGACAGATTCAAGGAACTTCTTCAATCCTGAAGGAAAAGGAAAAAGTAAAATACACCTATTCCTTGAAACTTATGCCATTTGGCAGTATTACCATCCACCACCCCATTCCTCATCCTTGTCACTGACCAGTTGTCTCCCTCACATTTGGTGAGAACTTGGGCCCTTATCTTCCTTTAATTCCTCCCATTCCCCCCGTGCCTGTCTTCCTTCTCAGGGTTTCAACTCCATGTGGATGAACCCTCCAGTCCTCTGGCACCTTAGATCTTGACCGGTTCACTTCCAAATACAACCTGCCGCTTCCTTCCAAACACCTCAGCCACCTATTGCTGTGGCCATACCCTGGATCATGTTATCACTGGAAACTGCCCTGTTGCCAAAATCTCAATTTCAAACTTGTTTTTTTCATTCTGTTGATGTCTCCTAGCAAAACTCTAACCGTGGATGAATCCTACTTTCCTAAATCCCACTTAATCGGTGTTTTCTTTGCCTGCCACTTCAGTGCTGTCCACCTTAGAGAAAGGCATGGAATCAGGCTCACTGATTTGTGTTAAATTCACATTCACAAAACCCAGATGAGCACTAAGCACTGCTTGGTATCCTTCTGTGATTCTCTAGTAAGCTGGCACCCCCATTCTCCACCAGGACAGGTTCTTACCTTCTCTTTCACTTTTTAAACCTCGCCTCTTCCCTCCCTTATTACTCTTTGTGATGATGTGACCTTGTGCTCTATAAAGAGAACAGAGGCCAATATCCTCCAGTGGCTCCTTATTACATCCTGAGTAAAATCCATACCCTCTGTAAATCCTGTGTGACTGACCTGTCTATATCCCCAGTTTGTCTCATCCCCCTCTTTCCTTTGTCCACTAACTACACTGACGTTTTTCACTTCCTCAAAAAGGCCATGCTCTTTCTTGCATCAGGACCTTCTCACATGCTAACTGCATGGCCAGGAACACTTTTCCCAGCTCCTGCATCACATGCCTTCTCACCCTTCTGGGCTCAGTTACTGATACTGCCTCACTGGGCTCTTCCCTGGCTACCTTATCTGTGTAGGTTATTTGTTACTGTATTTTGTTCCCTACTGTCAGAGCACTTAGCTCAGTTGTAGTGATAGATGTTTGTTTATGTGCCTGTTGAGTGTAAGCTGCATGTGGGCAAGGACATGTCAGTTTTGTGCACAGTTGTATATCCAGCATCTTGTACAGTGTCTGGCCCTTAGTACTTACTCAGTAAATATTTGTTGAATGAAAACCTTACTGATTTAACCAGGACTTCCCTTATCTTCCCAGTACCGTATCCACATAGTATCTCTAATCTATAAAAAGTTTCCCTTAACTTCTCATACCCATTGAGGTACACCTAATTTCCCTGCTGTCTTCAAGTACCTTCTGCACATGCAATCTCCTTCCTCACCTCTAAATTAACTCTTTAACCTGTTTCATCTGGCTTCTCCTCCCCCCGCCACCCCCACCCCAGTCACCCAACTGGACCTGTTCTGGTTAAGGTCACCAATGACCTCTGTGATGCCAAATCCAAAGAATAGTTTTTTCTGCTCATCTTATAGCAGACTTTAACACAACTGACTGTTCGCTCCTCCTTAAAACATTCTTTTCTCTTGGCTTCCATGACACCTATCTCCCTTATTAACCCTGGACTCTCTTCTGTTCTCTCCTGCATGCTCTCCTAAGATAGGTGGTTCACAACCCTGGTTGCACATTGGAATCTTCTAGGGAGCTTTAAAAAATACTGTTGCCTTGTCCCTCTCCCTCTTGAGATTCTGATTTAATTGGTCTGGGTGTAGCCTGGGCATCAGGATTTTTTTAAGTTCCCCATGTGGTTTTTATATACAACCAGGGTTGAGAACCACTGGCTTAGGGGAATCTCATCTACTCCCATGGCTTTTAATATCTCTATGTTGATGACTTCCAACTGTATACCTCCAGCCTAGACCTCTCTTCCGAGCCCCAGACTCACATATCCTCCTGCCTACCCGATATCCCTGTGTGGCTGTCTGATAGTCTCTTGAAGTTAACGTTCAAGAATAAATTCTTAAATATCTCCCCTAAACCTACATTTTTCTTCCCCTGGTATTTCCTTTCTCAGTATGACTCTACCATCTACCTTGTTGTTCAAATCTGGGAGTCAGTCTTAATTTCTCCAGCTGTGTCACCTCACACGTCTAATGTAATCCGCAGGTCCTATCAGCTCTGCCTCCAAAATCCATCTTGAATCTATTGTATCTCCACTGCCCTCACCCTAGTCCAAGCCACAGCCACTCATGCCTGATCTGTAATGTATAATAGCCTCCTAGATACCTCTGTACTTCTGCTCCAATTCCTTCAGCCCAAGTGGTTTTTTAAAATGGAAATCAGCTCTTGTCCCTCCCCTGCGTAAATCCTTCAGGGGCTTTCTATTAATTCAGAACGCCATCCAGAGTCCTTATTGTGGCCTACTAAAACCAAACCAAACCCATTGCTGTCGAGTTGATTCCCACTTACAGCGACCCTATGGGACAGAGTAGAACAGCCCTCACAGGTTTTCCAAGGAGCAGCTGGTGGATTCAAACTGCCGAGCTTTTGGTTAGCAGCTGAACACTTAACCATTGCACCACCAGGGCTCCTTGTGGCCTACAATGGCCTGCAATTCTGCCATGCTTACTTCTTTGAACTAGTGTTACTCCACTTTTCCTTCTCAATATGCATGAGCCATACAGCTCTGTCTTGCCTTGGGCTTTTTCAGGAACTTTTCCCTCTTTATGGAGCCCTAGCCCCTTGCTCTTTGCACAACTGGCACATTCCTAGTCTTTAAGTCTGCTTAAATGTTGCTTTCTTCAAAGAAATCTTTTCTGTGCCCTCCACTTAAATTAGTATCCCACCCTCCAGTTTTCTCTATCATAGGAGTTCATCTCCTTAAAAAATACTGAGTGAATGTATGGAAGAATAGGTGATGAATGAACTAATACGTGTTGTTACTGTGTGCCATCAAGTCGATTTCAACTCATAGCAACCCTATATGGCGGAGCAGAACTGTCCCATAGGGTTTCCAAGGAGCTGCTGGTGGATTCGAACTGCTGACCTTTTTAGTTAGCAGCTGAGCTCTTTTTTTTTTTTTTTTTCTTTTAATTTCTTCTTTTTTTTAAATTGTGCTTTAGGTGAATGTCTACAGAGCAAACTAGTTTCTCATTAAACAATTAATACAGATATTGTTTTGTGACATTGGTTGCCAACCCCATGATGTGTCAACACTCTCCCCTTTGTGACCTTGGGTTCCCCATTTCCATTCATCCAGCTTTCCTGTTCCCTCTTGCCTTCTCATCCTTGCTCCTGAGCTGGTGTGCCCATTTAGTCTCGTATACATGGTTGAACTATGTGTTTGTTTTATGGGTCTGTCTAATCTTTGACTAAAGGGTGAACCTCAGGAGTGACTTCAGTACTGAGTTAAAAGGGTATCTGGGGGCCATACTCTCAGGGTTTCTCCAGTCTGTATCAGACCAGTAAGTCTAGTCTTTTTTGTGTGTGTGAGTTTGAATTTTGGTCTACATTTTTCTCCAGCTCTGTCCAGGACCTTCTGTTATCATCCCTGTCAGAGCAATCAGTGGTGGTAGCCAGGTACTATCCAGCTGTTCTGGACTCAGTCTGGTGGGGGCTGTGGTAGTTGTGGTCCATTAGTCCTTTGGACTAATCTTTCCCTTATGTCTTTGTTTTTCTTTGTTCTCCCTTGCTCCAGACGAGGTGGGACCAGTAGATGTATCTTACATGGCTGCTTACAAGCTTTTAAGATCCAGACACAACTCACCAAAGTAGGATGTAGAATATTTTCTTTATGTTACGCCAGTTGAGCTAGATGTCTTCCGAGACCATGGTCCCCAGCCCTCAGCCCAGTAACTTAATCCCTCATGGAGTTTGTATGTGTCTATGAATCTTCCAGGGCTTTTCCTTGGTCAAGTTGTGCTGACTTCCCCACTTTTGTGTACTGTCTTACTCTTCACCAAACTTACCGCTTGACTATTTTCTAGTTAGTGTTTTCCCCTTCTCACCCCTCCCCTCCCTAGTAACTATCCAAGATTATTTCTTTCCTTGTGGAAACCTTTTCATGAGTTTTTATAATAGTCTCATACAGTATTTGTCCTCCTGTGACTGACTTATTTCACTCAGCATAATGCCCTCCAGATTCATCCATGTTGTGAGATGTTATGCAGATTCATCATTTTTATAGTTTATCCATTTATCTGTTGATAGGTTGTTTCCATGTTTTTGCTATTGTGAATAATGCTGCAGTCAACATGGGTGTGTATATGTCTATTCGTGTGATGGCTGTTATTTCTCAAGAATATATTCCTAGGAGTGGGATTGCTGGACCATATGGTTTTTTTATTTCTAGCTTTTTGAAGAAGTGCCATATTGTTTTCCAAAATGGTTGTGCCATATTGTTTTCCAAAATGGTTGTACCATTTTGCATTCTCACCAGCAGTACATAAGAGTTACAGTCTCCCCACAGCCTCTCCAACATTTGTTATTTTCTGTTTTTTTAATTAGTGCCAGTAATGTTGGGGTGAGATGGTATCTCATTGTAGTTTTGATTTGCATTTCTCTAATGGCTGATGATGGCGAGCATTTCCTCATGTGTCTGTTAGCGCAGCCAAGCTCTTAACCACTGTGCCACCAGGGCTCCTAACTAATACAGAGTAGAAACTTATTTGTTGTACTGTATACAAGTTCACTCATCCAACAAATACTCGTTGATGGTCTGGGGCTGGGAGCAGATGATGAGTTTTGTTTTGTCAATTTGCCCATATTGAACATCTCTTCAAAAATCTTGGCAGGTGGAAGAAGAATCACTAATCATAGATCCTAACGGAGGAAGCCAAGTCCATTTCTCTGTCTCTGCTTAGATGACATATAGGCTGATATGAGGAGATAAGTCTGTCTTAGCTTTCAAGAAACCACTGGGCATATCATGCCACTGGCATTCCCTCAGATATGCATAAATTATCATTTAAATGGAAGCTTTTATTGTTGTTTTTAATTGACCAATAGGAAATTATCTATAAACATTGTTTTATCTTGGCTCCTTTTTCATTTAGGAGAAAGCACTTTTATAAATGATGCAACTTACATAGGAATGTTTGTACTCTCAGTACATAAAGAAAAATAAACAAGAATTGTTTCAGACAAATAGGTGGCTCTTCAACCATAGTAGAGACATTTGATAAATCAAGTAGAGACTCAATCAATCAAGTTTTGAGGGGATATCCCTTTGAAAATAAGAGTAATTATTCCAAAAGCCAAACATATTGTATAATCATTCTTATTTCCAGCAAGTGGTGTGGAGGGAGTATGCCATTTATAAATTGTGGCGGCGGGGTGGTATTGCGGGGAGCCCAGTTGTTACAGAGCTCCCTGACTCACTTTCTTCCCTAAAGGAAATATTGGACTATTTGAACAAGATAATCAGTAGCTGAAGAGATAAATACCACATACACATCCACCCAACTTGCATTGGCTTCCAGCAATTTGAAAGTTTCCTAATGTAGGTATAGCAGAGCCTAAGTTAAAAGCATAGAGTTTTCATATGCCATTGTTTCCATGTGCTTGGGTTGAATCGTAAATTGTAATATGCAGCTATGCCCTCAGAGGTGTTTTGTTTGGCCAGTCCAGAGGGTTTTGAAAATTTGAATTTGAATGTGTTTTGGCAAGGCTTGCACTTATCAGTTTGCCAGATTCTCCACCATTCCCTCTTCTCTTTAACCCAACCCTTTCACTCATTAGTTTTAACCTCTTGGCTCCTCAAGGCATTTGAGTTTGAGGCCACTGGTTCAAACTTTTTGGCTATTGGGATTGGTTATGGCATGTTATTAAAAATTATCTAAAATGCCATTACCTCCATTTTTCCCCTTTTTCTGCATCAAATAGGGTCATTCACATGTGAAACTGCAGCTTGCCGCGATGTTTTGTATATCAAACCTCATATGGAATGAAGAGGAAGGTAAGAAATTGGTGAGATTGTTCTGAAGAAAATTCTGGGAAGTGGGTCTCACACAGGGAAGGCAGCAGGTGCCCCTGGGATCTTGGGCAGGGGCCCTACTCACTGGGCTGCTTGGCCCCAACCCCCAGCAGAGTCACTCTGGTATGAGGATTGGTGGAACCAGCCTGAGCCAACTGGACAGCGGGTACTGAGGCCCCTCCTTGGAGTCAACACTGTAGCAGATGACTAGGGTAGGGATGAGGAGACCCTAGAGAAGTGACAGTCCCTGTCCTTGAGAAAGCTGAGGAGGAGGATGGTGAGAAGGGGTGGAAGGGTGGGCCTTTCATCATGAGCAGAGGAAGCACATATAAAGACTACAGCTGGATGGAGAGAGAGCTGCATTGGTGAGAAATGAGAAATACAGTACAACTAGTGAAGCAGAAGCTGCCAGTCTGTAAGGAGGCCTCTGTAGAGCCAAGGTTTTTTTACCCTGGCTGCACATTAAAATCACCTGGGAATTTTTACACCAGACCAGTGAAATCAGGATCTCTGGGGGTGGGTTTCAGTCATAAGTATTTTTTAAAGCTCCAGGTGATTCCCGTGTAAAGCCAAGGTAGAGAGCAGATGCAGGGGAGCAGTGGGCCTTGGTCCTATGTTGGCTGCATGAATCACTTGGGGAACTTTTTAAAATGCAGATTTCTGGGTCCCAACCCCAGAGATTCTGGTTTACTGGGTCTAGAGGGGTTGGTGCATGAGTAAGTCACTGCAGGCTGTTCAGTGGGGAAGAAAGACTGCAGGAGGATTACTCTACTCAGCATTTGTGTTGAGAACAAAGTGGAAGGAGAGGAAATTCAACCCACAGATACCAAGTGCCATCTGAGTACCAGAGGCTCTGCTAAGATCTTAGGGGAGACGAAGCCCACAAGAAGGTCCTAGTCTAGTAGGAAGACAGAACAGAGCTGTATGAAATTGGAACTGCCACTTGCTAATAACTGAGAGGCAACAAGTGCTGGGAGGCCAGAGGAGGGGGAAGAGAATAGAAGAGGGGAAGGCAGGACCTGTAGGAGTAGGAAGAGCCTGGCTTGGCCAGGGGCATGGGTATGTCCAGATAGAAGTGTGGAAACTGGGGCCTGCTGGCACAGGGCCTTGTGCCAGACTGAAAGAATCTGACCTTGACGGTATAGTTTGCGAAGAAACTAATCCAGCACCAGAACCCAGCATAGACTTGAGGAAGGAGGGTCAAGAGGCAGAGAGACCAGTTAGCAGACTGTTGGAGGGTCCAGGTGTGAGGGAATGAACTACAATGGGGGAGAGTGAGGAGTGAGGGGGACAGAAAGGGTACTGGATGAAGGACACTGGTAAGGCTTAGATTGTTGATTGTACCTTAGGGAGATCAACCTCTGGATCATGTTCCTGGTAACCTGCTAGCTTTAATCTTTTAGGTTCACAAGAACGTCAGGATAAATTACGAGACATGGGCATCGTAGATATTCTACATAAACTGAGTCAGTCACCAGATTCAAACCTTTGTGACAAGTGAGTATCAAAGTAAAAGGGCTTTGCTTTGGGGAAATTGGATTCTTTTATAAAAGGGTTTGGACTGCTTGGTAATTCACATGGCCAAACTTAAAATCTTTTAGATTTTTGGATTCCCTTTTTAATATTATGTGAGCCAACTGTTTGACATTTTGGGTGAGATATAAACTAAAAATCAGCAAATTATTAAAGACTCTTCGCTTTACTCTGAATTAACATGGGCTTGGACCATCTTAGTGGGTAACTGGATAGGATCCAGAGGCAGCTCCCTTATGTTCTCTGAGTCCATAGAATAGAAATGCGTGTGTCCTTTTGGAAAGCAGAAAGTCCAATAATGAGAATATCCATTATCTCAATAATTGAGTGCCTGCCCTGTGCCAGCCTGGCCTGGCTGCTGGAGACACCGCAGTGACCAGTAAAGAGCCCCCACCTTCAGAGAGCTCACCATTTCCTGGAAGAGGCAGGAGCTATCATCAGAGACTCCTCTAACCTAGAAATAGCCAAAAATTATCCTCCCAGCTGTGTACATTCCCTCATAACACAGTTGTCACTTGCCAGCTCACATCCATGCATAACAGTAACAACAGCAGGGAACTTGAACTCTTTTCATTCTCCAGACTCTTGAGCATGGCCCGGAAACTCTTCATGGTTTGGCTCTGCCTTTCTCGCCTCTCGTGTCCCCCCAGTGCTCACCCTATGCTGCAGCCATACCTGCCTGTTACAGTAGCACACCTTCATTTATTTACCCATCTGGTCCCATCTGGTTTACCATCCCAGTCTCTGCTCCTCTGAGCAAGTGAATATGCAGTGTATCAAGTAATGAGCAGTGCTATGAAGAAAAATAAAGCAAAGTGAGGGAATGGAGAGGAAAGAAACATGGTTTTCAGGTAGGTTAGTCAGTAAAGCCCTTTCTGAGGATACGACATTTGTGAAATGAGGATATCTGCCAGGCCTATGTTTAAAGGAAGAGTATTCTGGGAAGAGGAGATACATAGTTCAAAGACCCTGAGGCAGGAATAAGCTTGAAATGTTCAGGGAACAGCAAGACCAGTGGGGCTGGAGAAAAATAAATAAGGAGTAGAGTGATAAAAAGTGGAATCAGGAAGTAGCAGGGGGCCGGATCATGGAGAGCTTTGTGGACCATGGTAAGGACTTTGGATTTTATTCTGAGTTTAATGGGAAGTCACTGGAGAGTTCTGAGCAGAGGATATGCTATCTGATTTGAATGGGGCTGTGTAGAAAATAGTCTGTAGGGCAAGAATGGAAACAGGGAGGCTGGTTAAAGGGTAATGCAGTAATGTAGGTAAGAGATGATGGTGACTTGGATGAGGGTGGTAGTGGTAGAGGTGAGAAGTGGTTACATTAGAGATTTAATCTGAAGGTAGAACCAACAGGACTTGCTCATAGATTAGATACAGGATGTTGGAGGAGGAAAATGCTTAGGGTTTTAGCTTGGGCAACTAGATAGAGGGTGTTACCATTTACTGAGATGGTTAAGAATGCAGGAGGAGTAGGTTGGGATAGGGAGAATTAACAGTTCTTGGCTTGGCATGCCAAGTTTCAGATGCCTACTAGACATCCAAGGGACTCGGGAGAGTGGGGCTGGGATAAGAATTTGGATAGTATGTAAAGCCACGGGCTGGATAAAGTCACCTAGAGGGAGTATAAAGAGAGAGAGAAGAGAGGAGGGCTAAGACCAAGCTCTGGGACTTGCCGGCATTTAGGGGAAGATGAGAATCCAGCAGAGGAGCAGAAGGAACAACCAGTGAGGTGGGCAGAGAATGCCTGGACAGTGGCCATTCACCCCCCAGGCTTTGTCAGGGCCCCTTCTGTGCTCCAATGATTTTCAAATACCGTATTTAACAGATGAGGAGCTGTCGCTAACCAGCCCTTTGTCCCCCACTTAACCACCGGCTCAAAGGGCCTCAGATTTGTGGGGGCCTGAGACTCCCACCTCTGTCAGGACTGCTTTCCTTAGCCTCTTTATGGATTTGGGGGGGTGAGGTGGATAGTCATTAAGGGGTAGCCTGTAGCATCATTTATAAACTTGTTTCTGTAGGAAAATGACCTGTAGAACCCAGCTTACCCATAACTTGGGAACAGTCTGTCTAAAGCTTTGTATTCTGATGAATTGGACTGTTTGCAACTATCACCTATATAGACTCATGTATTGCAAAAATATCTCTTAATATGCCACTTGTATCTACTACTTACATCTACTACTTATTATAGAAACTGCACTCAAGTCAAACTTTCCATATGCCCAGTCTACTTGGCATTGCTTTCATCAGCTAATAGTAACTGAAATTTTTAGCCGTTTCTTTCCATAGCATAGCTTGCTGTCTAACTCCCACAAGTGCAGCCTCTTTAGAAACTAGAAGCTCATGATGGGAGTGAGTAGCAAAGAGACATCCTCAGGCCCAGCTCAAAGAGAGCTGCACTTTGACAAGGATCATAATAGGTTAAGTCACTGTTCACATTGTATCGTTCCCTCTCCACCTGCCCACCTTCTTCCCCAATCACCATAACAGCACACATCCCGTAACAATTAGTGGTAGTGTCATCAAGCATAATGGGAAGAACAAGATGAAATTGTAACCTCCTTCCCCAATCTGGAAGCATTTGAACCGTGAGGCAGCTTCATCCCATGGGCTCTTGGTACTTGCTGTGTACCTTCTTATCAGCACCTGACCACTTCCTCCTGGGTCATTTTTCCTCTTAGCTCCTTAGAACCCTCAGTGTCCTCTCCCACGTCCTGCATGACTAGGCAAAATCTACACGGCAGTAGGAGAAAGTAAGAGTTCCAGGTCCATCACAACTGTACACCAGTGACCCAGGAAAACTGTAAAATGTCAGAGCATACAAGAGATGAAGTGTCTGCTGACCATGGATCTCTGCCCCTTAAAGTAGGTGCCCGGGAGGGCTCAGCCCAATTCCTCTTGGGGATCTACCTCTTTAGACTTCCCCAACTACCATCATTGAGCCACAGGTTTTTTGCCCCAATTAAAATTCTGAGATGATGGCTGACAGGACCTTTGTGATTTCAGGGCAAAGACGGCACTGCAGCAGTACCTGGCGTGATGGGAGGCACCCCCGGGCACCTGCGAGCACCCCGCATCCTTGTTAAGGAAGTACAGGAACTAGCCTCATTTGATTCTTTCTATTTGCACAAGTCACCTTGGACTGCAGGGAGCTGTTTTGAAAAAGCAGTTTAGTAGGCTTAGATCTCAAATTCATCTCGAGAACACTTTTTTTGAGGTAGTAATTTCCTCAGAGGACTATTGTGTTTTTTGTTTGTTTGTTTGTTTTTCTGAGCTACCTGGACTCTTTATTAGAACAATCAGTCATCATTTTCCTTTGGACCTACAATTTTTTGCCTATGCTGCAGCCACTTTGTGAATGAGAATGTATGTGTCTGTGTGCACACACAGGCGTGTGTGTACTGATGTGTCTGTGCACCTGGGTCAGCATGGATGTGTGTGTGTGTGTGTATGTGTGTGTGTGTGTGTGCGTGTGTGTGAGGGATACCTCAGAATTTTGTTCTTATTTTTTGTGAAAATCTCTTTTCTACAGATTTTCCAGGGTTTAAGCATTGCTTGCTGTATAAAAACTTTACTGAATTATATACAGTTTGAATGAAATGTTATTTTAAAAACAAAATAATTGTTAAGTGTTCCATAAAGGTTATGTTAAATTTTGGTCAGATGAATATTTGTAAGTAAAAAAATATATGCATTTCCGAACCTCAACTTACATAGATTTTCTTTATAAAAAAAAAAAAAAAGAAAAAGTTGGCTATAGTTGGCCTGAATAACAGGCACTATATATGGTGCTGTGCAAAACAGTGAGCTAGCATCTTACTGCCGTCAATATTAACAGGTACAGAGCCTTTTTTCAGCTTAAGTCAATAAGTTCTCAGGCTTCCAAGACAGATAGACAGGGTGGAGTGGAGTGAGACAACAGATTCACTGTAGGATTTTTGAAACCTCTAAGGGAAGTATAACTACTGATAGTGAGAGGCCAGCCATGGCTGTGGTGGGCGGCCCGTGCTAGGACCTGGGACCTAGAGCCCTCCCATTGCCCGAGATCCTGTCAGTGGTATGACAGTATCCAGCAAGATTAACAGGCAGTCATGGAACTTTAATCTCAAAGTGAAGTAGGTCATCACTTCCTGAAAAGAAAGGTCACCTATGCTTCCTGAACAGCATCTATCACTATGAAACTAAAGAATGTTCTACAGAACCCTCTGTAGAAACAAGCAAAGAACAGGATAGGAAAGCTGTCTTTCTCTCAGCTGTGCTCAGCAAACTCCATACTAGTTGCTCAGGACTGATGTTCAGTATGTTTTCGTAAAATGAAGTCAAAATTTTAGTAAAAGATACAGCTAAGAACTTTTCCTGCATGAAGATAGAAGCACTCAAGTTGAGAGAAGGAAAGGGAATCTTCCCAAGATGACCAAAGATAAATGACCGAAGATGACTTCTTTTTACAGCCAAGTACTGCTTAGCCCTCTGCAGCCCTTAGCTTGGTACCTGCTGCTTTCTGGGTCAGCTTCAAGGCAGAACTCAATAGAAGTTTCTGTTGTCTGTTTGAAGGTAGAACCAGCTTTCCTTTTCCCTTTGCTAAAAGAAGGTCAAAGGCACTGCGTTCAGGAAGCAAGGTCTGTGACCCAGGCTCACAGTGAGTTTGAGCCAGTTGAGGGGGGGTGCCCAGACCCATCTGCCACTCCTGATGGGGTTGCTTACATCTTGGCTGCCCTGTCACCAACCTGCATCTTCCTTGAAAGAGTTGAAATACGTTTGGTTGCAAAGGAATTTTTTAAAAATGTATTTAGTGCAGTTTTTCCTGATCTCAACATGACCTCCCAAGATTCAAACACAGATTTCCAAGTTGTTATTTTTTCAGAACATCACTGATTTAAAAGTCTGTCAAAACAGGGACTTGGGCTTTGTGCAGACATCAGAGTGCTAGTGTGGGAATGCCAGCTTAACAAAAACTTAGCTTATTGGAAATAAAGCCTTACTTATGCCCATGCACTGTAGTTTCTAATACTGAGAAAATATCCTGGGTTAGAATTTATAGCATAAAACACTGTAGAGTTGGTATTAAAAGTACCAAGTAAATATAAAGAAACCAATTACAAATTGCTGAGACAATCTTGAGCCCAAATAGCATCAGAAAGCTGAAAGCCCAATGAAATAACACTTTGACATTAAAGCTCTGTGGATAAATCTTGCCTGTGGGCATAAACAGATGGTCAAACAAAAAATGCTCTATTATAATTAACTTTTTTTCTGATTTAAATGAAGGAAAATGTATTTATTAAAACAAAGCTGTTTTGCTGCTTCATGCAGGTGTAGTGTTCAGTCAGCAAGGAAGTGGGAAGAGTGGGATGTGATCTTGTATCAACACCCAAGTTCTTAACTAAGCTTCTCGCTCTCTCTAATGCTGCATTCTGTTTATCTTTTTGTGCCCTGATTGTAACCCAGAATTTATGAACTAGAAAAGAATGTCCAGTTTAATAAGTTGCTTTTATTTTTTTTCTTAAGCACTTTATTTAGAACATTACATGTTCTTCTCTTAGTGTTTGGATAATATGATTTTAACACATACTAATAAAAGCCAAGAAAAATCATGGCAACTTCTAAAAAGGAGTCTGTTTTCCAAATGTCTAGAACATTAGGAAACATTAGAACCTGTGGAACTTGTGGCTATTGGTGAATGAAGGGCTGGGAAATGGCTTTGCATTTCAGAGTGGAGTCCAGGTGCTCGAGTGACCCCAGCTCCCAGGAGCATCTATCTGTAGCAGTCTGGGAAACCCTCTCCTGACCTCCTTCTGAGGGCCAGCAGACTTATAGATGGCTGCTCCCGGCCACCAAGGCTTCCCAAGGCTCCTCTAATGTAGGGCCTACCTCCTCTGTCCTCTCCTCTCCCCCTTCAGGTATCCACACCTCTGCTGCCACCGCCCGCTGGACTGGAGTCTGGAGTTGGGCACGTGATCCATGGCCTGTGCAGAAGCAGCTGCTGTCCCTCTGCAAGGACACATGGGTGCTCTCCACTTATGGGCTGTGCTGTCTTCCTTACCCCATCTCTAAATGGAGAGAACACCTCCCATCTCCCTGCCTCACTGGAAATGGAGAGAAAGCCATGGACACATGCCCCAGAATGTGGGGGGAGGACGCTGAGGTGGCTGCCAGGGGATGGGATCCAAGTGGAGGGAAGCTCTGAGGGGACACAACCTGAGGCCAGGAGAATAGGGGGAGGGCCACACAGGCTTCTTTTCATGACTGTCACAGGAGAAGCTCAGAAGTGGGGCCTGAGAAAGGAAAGGGAGACTCCCACCCCAGGTCCTGATGGATGGCCCACAGAAACAGGTCACAACACCTTGCCATCTGGGATAGTGCCATCCCTATGCTCTGCCCTTCCCTGATAGCTAGGCAGAGAGGCACCTGTCAGTTTCTAGCATAGGAAAAGTTTTGGTCCAGGAGTTGGCCTCAGGGAGGCTGAGGGAACCCCCCCGCTCCAAGGGCCATGGAGTGGACTAATGAGCCACCTTTCCTCCTGTCTCTGCAGCCCCTGGCACCTGCTTCTGGTTCTACCTGGCAGTCAGGAGGGCCTGAGCCAGTCCTTAGGAAGGAGCCACCCTCCTTTACTTCAGGGGGCCAGGCCTGCCAGCCAAACTGTCCATCAGTCATGCCCAGGAGCTAAGGGCCTTAATGCCAAACATTGTGCCCATCCTCTAGCCCCTGGGGTGCTGTGTTATGGGAGGCCAGGCCCAGCATCTCTGCCACAGGACTTCCTCCCATACGGTCAGGCCATCATTTTTGCCACTCTCAGGAGCCTTCCGTTCCTGATGCAAGGAACTCCTAGACTCTTAAGAAGGGATGCCCTACAAGGCTGAACCCACAGTATCCCTGAGCCACCAGTAATAGGGAGGAGGGCACATGTCGCCACTCCTCCCACTCTGGCCCTAGTGGCCCACCCGCCTCCCCCCTCCCCAGCCTCGCCATGCCCAGCTACTTCCTGGAAGCCTTAAAGAGCCATCACAGACACACAAACACATCTCCCCAACGAGCTCAGCTCTTCTACTTGCTCTTCCCCTCTCTCCCCTGCTTTTGGAGTTCCTGGTCACGCCGTCTCTCATCTTGCCAGTGATGGAAGAGCCTTGGGTTCCGGAGAGATCACATAGCTGTCATTTTGGTGCACCTCTGCCCCCAAGTAGCTCATTCAGCACTGGTGTGGCAGCCCAGGCATGGGCTCTAGGGCTTCTTCAAGTGGTTTGCCAGCTCTGAGGTGGGCACAGACTGTGTGGATTCCCCCTCTTGAGCCCACTCTCAAAGGGAACAGCACAACCCCATGGTGGATTGTGTGTCTGCAGTTCTGAAACTGGGGATCCACTTTTCCAGGCAAATCCCGTCAGTGAAGGCTCTATTAGCACCTTGCTTCATGTGAGGGTCCCGTCCAGGTCCTGATGAGCACAATAGGCATGCATGTTTCCATCCAGAAGTGATACACGGTCCTAAGAGAACCACAACTACCCACCCAGTATCACAGGCCTTGGTCCCACCTTCAGTGCATCCTGCCTCATCCTTCTCTCTCCAGTGCCAGCACTGGGCCTGGCACAGAGTGCCTTGTGCTGTAGGCCAACAGAAAGATTAATGCAACCATGAAGAACAGTCTTCTGGGAGCTCCCTACCCATTTAAAGAACTTCTTCAAGTCATAGCAAACACCTCTGGAGAAAACCAGCAAATGAGAAGGAAATTGCTGACATTTACCCCATAGTGCAGAAGAACATGGCCTTTTTCTCAGTCAGAGAGAGAAGAGTACAACTGGGTTTGATGAATTTACAAATGAACCAAAGAGCAAACTGGAAAGAGCGAGTGACTGTGTATGTTAACACTCACAGAGGTAATAACAATTACTTTTTGTGAAACTTCCTGTGTCCTTTAAAAGACAACCCATGGAGAGGCAGCTAAGCCAATTTAGTGGAAGCTGAAGGCAGCCTGGCCCCACA
Source organism: Trichechus manatus latirostris (assembly GCF_000243295.1). Taxonomy (NCBI): domain Eukaryota; kingdom Metazoa; phylum Chordata; class Mammalia; order Sirenia; family Trichechidae; genus Trichechus; species Trichechus manatus. Next base: position 10,655,215 of record NW_004444020.1, read on the forward strand.
GGTTTTAAAATTAGGTTTTATCCAAAATCAGAAGCCAAAGAAATGGAGGAGGGAAGAGGTTGTCAAGAAAATTAGATGAATCCTGGTTCCAACTATAACCTCCAAGCATTGCTTTACGAACATGCCCTGAATGGTGGAGATCCACAGGTTGGCACATCTGACATGCCTGTCCCTGTGACGGGTAAGCAGCATGAAGAGGTGTTTAGAGCTGATTTCTATCTGCCTCCACGTCAGTGTGCCTGGAAGTGCCATGCCCAATCTTGTTGCACTGTGTTCAAGTTCATGGTTACCAAGTTAACAGCTCAAATTTTTTAAATCTATAAAGTAGATTTACTGTTGGGGCAACACTATCCTTTGTAACTCAGTGTCCCCTGAAATGACACCATGTCACAGCAGAATATAATAACTGATGTTCATTTATTTTTTTAAATCCCAGAGACAGCAAAAAAAGTTAGTATACATTCGATACACTGTTCAATAAGAAAGGAAAGTGTATCTTTTCATTGCCCATGAAAGACAGTTAAACCAAAAACATATTGGTGCTCGAAAGAGTGAGTTCCAATTCTGGAGGCACCTTTAATGCTGCAGACCTGAGTGCACTAACATTTGATCCTGTGGCCTGATCCCTGGTCACATGCTCAGGAAGAGCAACACAGCCATCTCAATCCATGTTCTTGGGGAAGCTCAGCGACTCGGTAGGGCCCACCACTCCTTGGACCTGGCCACCTGTGCAACAAGAGATGTGCTGTAGGGTTTCCAAAACAACCCTCCCAGGTCCTTCTGCCCTACCCACCATCCACAAGGAGGAAAAGAGGACCTACCTATATCACTGACAATGAAGTTAGGGGTGGGAGTAAGAGGGACACCAAAGAGGGGTCCTAATATGTGTGTTAATAAACACGCATAGAAATTAAGAATTAGGAGAATGAGTAACATTTGTTGAGCACTAATACGTGTCAAGTGCCAAGTTAAGAGCTTTACATCCTTTGTCTCTCATTTTCACAACAGCCCTGTGAGGAAGGCTGTTCTTATGGGGTCATAATGGGACTATTATTATCTCCATTTTACAGATGAGGAAACTGAGGCCCAGAAAGGGTAAATAACTTTCCCAAGGCTATTCAGCTGGAGTCAGGATTCAAACCCAGGATTGTCTTCAGAGCCCTTGACCCCTGCCCCCAATGCTTCTTCTTCGCAGGAAAAGTGCTGGGTAAGTTGAAAATGTCACTGTTCCTGAAACCTCAGAAGGCATGACGCTGACATCAAAGCAATAAGCACAACAGCAGCACATTGACGTGGGTGCTTCTTCAAGTAGTGCCCATTGGAGGCGGTGCACTTATTCCCCATATGTGATCTGGGCTTGGGTCCTTCTGGAGTTTTCCCTTTTGCTTATTATCACCTGAGACCCCTTATGATGACTCTAGCCAAAAAGTCAATCTCGTGATCTCTGACTCTCTCCAGTACCCTCATCAAGCATTTCTCAGCTGGTTCACCCTCCTCCTTCCCGAGTTAGACCTATTTGCTTCCAGTTACTTCCCAAAAGGATGAGAGGTGTCCACCACCGTGGACATAAGGAAGTGCATCCCTCTGAGGGCAGGTCTCTAGAGGAACGTTGGCCCTGGTGATGCCTCCCTCGCTGAAGTGAAAGCGAGGGGTGACTGTGACAAACGGTTGGCACAGGAGGTTTAGACTCACGTCTGATCCACAGCAGAGCCATACTTCCCATGATCACATGACTCCCTAAATTCCATCACACTCTCAGTTTGTTCCTCAGCTGACAGTGGAAATAATTACACCTCACAGGGTAGCGGCAAGAATTAAACAAGCTGGTACAGGTCACCTCCTGCCCTACCTTACGGTGTCCTCTGACCACCTATTTTTCCTGACTGGGTTTGAAACCTTGAGGAGACCATGAGCATAACAAACATTTGAGCAAATATGTCAGTTAAATCCCAAACATTTAGGGCACACATAGCTTATTACCATTTTAGATCTGTGTGCAGTCTTCTCCCAAGAATTAGATCCAGGATATTCACCCCCTGGCCCCTTCCACTTTACTTCAGGTTCAAACCAGAGACATGTAACTCCACAGCAGGAGCAACAGGGGCCAGGCCTAATGGGGCAAGTCACATGCTCTCTGGACCCTTTGAGTTTCTCAGCCAGGTTTGGGTGGAGTGAGGACCCTGCACGCCTTTCCCAGAGGCTGTCTGGGAAAGCTCTACACGAAGGGGAAGGGCCCTGAATTATGAGCACCCATTCCAAATTTGGCGGCTGAGGGGCAGGAGGGTCACAGCAGGCTCCAGGAAGAGGATTCTGTGGCCTGCAGCCCTCTCCCTCTCAGATACCCCACTAAGGGGTTAGTGTGGTGCGGAGCACGCAGGAAGTGCGGGGCAACAACTGGTCGATGACTGGCTTTGAAGGCAGCTTCCATTAAGTCAATTCAGTTTTCCCAGTAGTTTCCACAGGAAAATGAAAAGTACCTTTGCAACAAAAATATAACCCCAAAATAAGATTCATGCTTAAGAATGCAGCAAAAATTTTATTGAGGTATTAAAATGCAGCACTGTTTTTATGAAAGCACAGAACAGTTCAGAACTGATGCTAAAATTACATAACCAAACCATCTGTGGTTCAGTTGAGTCTGACTCATGGCAACCCCTTGAGTGTCAGACTAGAACTGTGCTCCATAGAGTTTTCAGTGGCTGATATTTTCAGAAGTAGATCACTAGGCCTTTCTTTCAAGGCACCTTTGGGTGGACTCAAACCACCAACCTTTCTTTTAGCAGCAAGCGAGCTAACCGTTTGCACCACCCAGGGACTCCAAAGTTATACAATGACCCCTATTTTCAGAACAAGGAGCCCTGGTGGTGCAGTGGTTAAGCACTCGGCTGCTAACTGAAAGGTCAGTGGTTGGAACCCACCAGCCGCTCCTCAGGAGAAAGATGTGGCAGTCTGCTTCTGTAAAGATTACAGCCTTGGAAACCCTATGGGGCAGTTTTGCTCTGTCCTGTAGGGTCACTATGAGTCGGAATTGACTCGATGGCAATGGGTTTAACTTTTTTTGTTTGTTTGTTTTTCTACAGGACTTTATGAAAGACTTAGTAGCCAAATAGTGATTATCAGTCCTTACACACACTCAAGTACATAATCACAAATTCCTTTTCACCTCAGGTTTAAAAAGACCAAATCTGCCTTGATGACTTACCCTGAGGGGCTTCTGTCCCTTCATCTGAAAACTTGAAACTGGGGAAGAGCAGCGCCAGTTCTCTGTTGGCATCTTTTCTGTCCTGGCTTCCATGGACGGCGTTAAAGGGCATTTGTGTGCCGTACTGAGCACGGAGACTGGGATGTTGGCAAAATGTAAAAGAAACAGTTGTTTCATTTGAAGAGAAAGGTTTTGCTCTCTGGCATCATGATCACCAATTACTAGTCAGCACTCTGCAACCCTGTGAAGTTGCTTTCCCTCTGTTGGAAATACCAAGAACAGCGGCAGTGAAAATAAGACAGCTAAGGTGTATTCAGTTGCCGCCATGTCTGGGAACAGTGCCAGGGCCTTACATCCATGGTTTCATTTCATTTGCACCACAGCTTATCAGGGACACTTGGTCATTATCTCCATTTTAAAGGCATCTGAGTAACGGTGTAATCTCAGGAGCTGCCATTTTGTTGATATTACTACCAGAGGCTAGCACCATGCCAAGTGGTTTATATATGCTTGCCTAGGTAATCTCACAATAACCCTGTGAGATAATGTTGATATTGCTAGGACTTCCTGTGTGTCAAGCACTGTCCTAAGTGTTTCATAGATATATATTAACAAATTTAATCCTTACAACAATGTCTCAGACAGTTCCTGTTATAGCACCGTTTTTTGGATGAGGAAACTGAGGCACAGAGAGATTAAAGCATGGCCCAAGGTCACACAGTTAGTAAGAGGATTCTGGAGTCTGTTCTTAACCCTGACTGTATGGCCTCTCCTGATAAGTGCTTGTATCCCAGTTCACGGACGAAAGGACAGGCTCGGAGAGGGGTTGCCCAAGTATTTGGTGAGCTAAGATCTGAACCCTGGGCTGCCTTTCACTAGCCCAGGCTGCCTCATAGATGAATGTTCCTGGCCCCCTACAACTACAGGGTACAATTGCAGTTACTTGGCCTCTTGCTAATTTCTGGTTCTCTCCAGTTAGCTGGGCCTCTCTCAGCTTCAAGGGCCAAAACACAGTCATTTGGCATCAGCTGCATCAGGCTAAATAGTCACAGGGCCAAGGAGCAGACCAAGCCAGCCTGTACAGGCCAGTACAGAACAGTGCTCAAATGGTAGGGGTCTTCAGGACACCCCGGCAGGAAGGGGTGAGTCTACAGTGCAGATTTTAGCCCAGAATCTCTGACTTAGCAGGCCTGGTTGAGGCCTTGGAATCTGCATTTTCCCGATGAGTCTGTTGTAAGTGGTGCTGGGCCCATACATGGGACCCACTGTGTGGTTGAGGACCGAATGCAGCAGCAGTCTTCAAGAGAATGCAGAAGAAGAGAGAAAGCAGGAAGGAGGCAGCTCCCAGGAGGCACTCAGCAAAGGGCTGGTGAATGGATCAGAAGGGGAGCATATCAGGGTCTCCCCAAATACATAACAAAGAGGTCATGGTCCGCCAGATATACAATAAAGAAGGGGCCTCCCAGCTGTCAGAGACCCTTCTGTGTTACCCACAGTTCTGGGGCTGAACATCGAGTGGGGCTGTCAGCATCCTTGGATATGGGTTTTGAGATGGATGAAAGGACCGCAGCTGGTGGTATCACCTGTCAGGTTGCTCCCTCCTGGCCACGTCAGGGTCACAGGGCCCCATAAGGGTTCGCCAGGCAGTGACCACATCCTCGACACCCTCTGTCCTAGTAAGGATCAGGAGATGGCTTGGTCCACTGCACATATGATGTATCAGCTTCTCAAACGCTTCCTAGGCACAGGAGGGAAGACAGTGATCCAGAGCAGGGCCACTGAGGCTTGTAAAGGGCCAGCCAGACCCATCCCACCTAAGAGATGGGAGAGGGTCAGTGAGAAGCCTTTCTACCAGTCAGCATGCCCATGGTCACCCAACCACTACACCTCCCCTGTCTGGCTACCTCTCTCCCTGCTATGGAAGAGCCAGAGAGGGGCGGTGATGATGACCAACCACACCCAGAAAACCCAGATATAAGTTAAGGGCATGAGACTTTTAGTTGACTCATTTTTGGTTGAACATGAAATGATTATATTAAGTTAAGCAAGGGCATTAAAAAGGCAAAAACAAAAAACAAAAAAACTGAACCTGTAACCAGTGAGTCAATTCCGATTCATACTGACCCTACAGGACAGAGTAGAACTGTCCATAAGGTTTCCAAGGCTGTAATCTTTACAAAAGCAGACTGCCACATCTTTCTCCGTTGGAGCAGCTTGTGGGTTCCAACCGCTGACCTTTTGGTTAGCAGCCAAGCACTCAACCACTGTGCCACCAGGGCTCCTTACTAAAAAGGCCATATAAGGTAAAACCTGCAAATGCTGGAACGTCTGTAAGGCGGAAACCTGTCAGAGAAGGAAAACTCAAATATTTTCCACTAAAACAAGCAATAGAAAAGTGGTAAGATAGCACCCGGTCAGAGGCAGAAAACTTGCGAGACATGGAAAAACAAGGCAGTCCCATCAAGTTCCAGCTCTCACAGATTTCACTGTATCAGGAAATACAATCTTGTATGGATACTGGATAAGCAAGGGGTAGAACATAGCTGAGAACTTTTTTCTCTTATTTATTTTTTTGCAACGCCTTGCAGTCATTCCCCCTTTTTCAAGTAACAGTACCCTAGTTTTCCTTTGGGGAACAACCCTTCCCCATTCCACTTGGTCGTAGTTTGACTGAAAACCATGATTTCCCCCCCACTAACACACACCCACAACCCAAGAAGCAGGACTGTGACCCAAGCTAGGTCAACCAGACTCTTCTCCCCAAGACTTTATTGTTAAACTCTCCCTTCAATTCTTTTTCTTCAATTCTGTAAGTTATGGGGTATCCTAGTAATTCCTTATTTTGTTACTTTAGAGTCAGAAGCTTTTCCTTACAATCAAAGAACTTTAACTGATACAGCCTAGAATCATTATTCTGAGAGCAAATTCATGGCCCACTTGCTGTCCATATTCTAGTTCTTCATAATAACCTGCTTTGTCCCAAACTAATACCAATCTATAAACACAGTGTTGGAGAAAGAAAGAAACAAGAGTGTTCTTAACGTATGGAAGTAGATGAGCTGACCTCTCCAGCTCTGTGCTGATAGAAAAGCCGCATTTCTGCCTCTGTCATGGTTCTTTCCTCATTGGTTAAAATGTCGAACCCAGCTTCCTGGATCTGTAGAATATATATGTATGCATATACACACACACACACACACACACACACACACACACACACACACTTATATACACATGTGTATATATATATAAATGTTCCGAAGGATAAGCCCAAATTCACATTTATCTTAGCTGAAAGGTAAAAGAAAAAGATACCACTAAAAGTTGTAGAGACCCTCATCACCAAGGTATCAGTTCCAATCAGAGTTAACAATTTTCATTTACTTAAATGGAATTTCAGTTAAAATTCCTTAGAAGCCTCCTTATTCCACCAGGACATCCCCTTGCCTGACACACCTCCCGTTTTTCCCCAGAGAAAACATGAAGACAGTTGTGGAGGGCAAGTTTTTTCTCCCTTACCTTCATAATGAGCTCATCAGTGTTTCCATGTACCACTGCATCTGGTTTAATGATGGCCAAGGTACAAGTCTTTCCCAGTGAAGCTGAAAAAAGCCAAAGGACAGTGCTGTTGGACGCTGAGCTCACAATACAGCCTCTAAGGCTCTGCAGAGGTCATCCATGGGGACAACTGCAGCCTCCACAAAAGGCTTCACTGCACCAAGTGCCAGGCACAGCCCTAGGCTCCTTGCATCCCCTCAACTGGCCTCTTGGCTGTGCCTGTAGCCCCTGACTCTGATGGGTGCACAGGTCTGGCTCCAGACCTTGATCTCCACCTAGCTGTGAGGGACAGAGTCTGGCTCAGTGAACCTCAGGGGAAGGGACGGGGGGCTGCTGAAAGACGGCTCAGGAAGAGAAACCAGAAACAACTGATAAGACTATGTGGCAGGGGGCAGAGAAGAGGGGTTGGAACCAAGGCAGCTCAACCCTGGCCACTCCTGTAGCTTCCTGTCACCCTCTTGTGACTTCTCAGCTTCTACTGCTGTCTGTGTTCTCCCCTCACTCCTGCTTTTTAACTTTCCTGGCATGTGGCCAATAATGATTGCCCCAACTCACAAGCTTACAAGACTTTTCATGACTTTTCAGCTCCAGCATAGACTAGCAAACTGTGACTTCAGGCCTCTCTGTCTCAGTTTAAATTCTCCTGAGACAAAATCAAATTGGCTCAGCTTGTTCTCAGCAAAGGCACCAGTCACTGACCAGTCTCCTGATTGGCTGCCCTTGGGTCTGGGTCCACCCGGCCCAACTGGTTGTGCCAATGAGGGAGGTATCACCTGCTTGGGACCGCAGAGGCTGGAGGGAGGCCTGTGTCTAGTGCACAAGCCAGTCTCTATTTTATTCCTGCTTGCATTCTCCTGTAGCCTATTTTCTGCTTCTCAATTTATACATCAGTTGTGTTGCAATGAAACTTGAAAATATCTGCATTTCAGGAGGGCTTTCTACTATGGAAACCTCAAAAATGTGTACCATAAATGTGCAAATCATTTTAAGCAACAAATCTATTCATTTTCTGTGACTGTGAACACTTGGACTGTAAGGGACTCATATGATAAATTCCATTATAAATTGAGTGATTAATGAGATCACCTATAGGTGTAGAGTAAAAAGAGAAAAGACCAAAGCAGAGGCCTGGAGGAATCTGGCTTGAAAGAGAAAAACAAGAAAAGAAGCCAAAGAATGAGAGGCCAGAGACATAGAAGGAAAACAAGAAAGGTACTGGCATCTCAGAAACGGCAAGAGAAGAGGGTTTTGGGAAGGAAGACATGAATAGCATCACCCAATTCTGCAGAAGATCCCATAGGCTGTAGACTTGGATTTGGCATCAAGGTCACTGGTGCCCCGGGGAGCACCATTTCAGAGAGCAGTGGGGACAAGGCCAGACTGCAGCGGGTGTGAGCAGAAGGTGAGGGGTGGGCCACCGAGTGTGGACAAGGTTCTGGAAGCTTGGCTGGAACTTCGTTTTGCTCCCTAGGTGGAAGAGACTTGAGAGGAAATACCAGGGAAGGGGAGAAAGAGGAGATAATCCAAAAAGGAGGCAACAAACTTTTCACGCAGACAAAATCACTGATTTTCTTTCATACTTGAAGTCTTCTTGCTCTCCTAAACTGTGCTCTTTCCTTGTTAGAACCCACACAGGAAAGAAAAAAAAACAAAAAAAAAGCCTTTCTACTGCTTGCAGTAATAAAATATAATTGTCCTCTTATCAGCTCGGTTCCTGAACTTAATCCTGGTTTCCTCTAATGTCCCAGTCACCAAGAGACACCTTTACAATAACAGCCTGTCTAACTTCTGACTTTTCTTAATACTATTGCTGGAGTCCTAAAGTGTGGGCTTCCTCTTGTCAGGTCAAGTTGTTCTGCTTATATTAAAGTTTCAGGAAGAGCTGTGATGTCCAAGAGTGAAATCTGTAAGTTGATACTGGGAGAATAAGGGGACAAGGGTGGAGGGGGGAGATTTTCAGATGCTTCAGAAAGAAGGTGGAAAAAAAGCAACTTGGCAATCTTTAGTTCAAGTAAGGACTAAGGAAAATACCATCATCATGATTTTAAATGAGCAGTGTTACTACCCTCCATTTTAGTAAATGGAGCTTTTCTTTTGCCTGGGAATTGCCATTAAAGTCACACTTGCTAGATGTGACCATGATCAGAAAGCTGTGAATGTGCTCAAGAGACCATTAAAAGGCAGAAGGGAGCTCTGACACAGTATGTTTAAGTCAGGTGATTGAAGACAAAGCACTGTATGGAGATTCAGACCGCTCAATAAACTGGTTACGCATATATTTGAAAACCCACATCAAATCTGAGTCTCCTTTGCCTTTTTGTCTTGCTCACTGGTTCTGAACTCACCCACGTCCTCATCTTCACCATTGTCCTTTTCATGGGAAAAACGTTCATCTTCATTAGTAAGAGGGGCATCTTTGATCTAGTACAAATTGGTCATGAACAAAAAGTAGTTAGCTAATTAAAAATGATCAGAAAGACCTTCAAAAAGCAAAGAAGTAAAGGTCCGAACTTTGGAGCAGAAAAAGGGTCAGGATTATCAGAGTCTTGGAAACTTTACAAAGATCCTTTTTAGTAGCTGGGTGATGGTGAGGGGTGGGGAGTTAGAAGACAAGTAAAATCCATGCTGTTCTTAAGTTATAGATTCTTCCCGATTTCGTTAGCATCAAGTAGAAACTAAGAAAAAAGAAAGAATTGGCAAGAAGACAGAGGAATAATGGAAATACAATGAAGTATTAACCAACAGGCTACAAAATACAGGGCAGTAGTAAAGAGATAGAGAATTTAACCCCGGAAGAGGCACACGAAATGTAAGCATTAGCAATTTTCTTTCTTGGGGAGAAAATTGCCAGTTTTTTTGGAAAAAAATAAGATTTGATTCTAATCCAGTCTATAAAAATAGGGCTTTGCTATTTGGAGTCGAATACGCAAACTTGAACAATGCTAAGCCTCACCTGGCGTGTGCACAAAGTGCGAGGAAATTCTCTCTGCCTCAGGTGTGTTAGTTTTAAAAGACAGCCAGTAATTTGAGAAAAACTTGCAGTCTAGGTTATCATGAAAATAGTTTATCAAGTCACAAATTCTGCTGATCCTATTTCTCATGGTAATGACAGAGCTTAATTTCTAAATTGAGATCACGAGTAAAACCTTCAGGAATGTGAGGTGAGGGCCTGTCACGAGGAGAGATTTCACAGTGAGGCTGAGGGGAGCCTGGGCCACTGACTTTCCTACCCACTATCGGATTCTATAACTTTATTTCTGGATCCATGTTCAGGGTTTCAGAAACCCCTGTTAAGAGTTGAAGTGGGAGGTGAAAGCCAAATGGATAAGAGAAGTTAAAGGGGTCTGGATGAAGGGGAAGACTTCTAAAAGAAGGCTTCAAAATAAGTGGACATTGTGCTCTCCCCTGAGCTCTAAGTGAGGAATGAATCCAATGTGAGAATTTTAGGAATCTTTCCACGGATAGCTCCAGAAAATTTAGGTGGGGGGGGAGGGACAAAGCTCTGCTGGCCTTGCCATATGAGCACATTTGAGACTTTGCTGCTTGTAGAATGACCCCCGGTTACCACTTTCCGTTCTCTGCCTTTAGTCAACACCCTCTCCTCTGCCACCAGCTGGTCGAGGATGGTTTTCTGCAGCAGTGGGGCGTTTGCTCCTCTAACCACAGCCACCAGTTCTCCTCCCTAGAATACATTACACAAGTGCTGGTCACACTTCATGAAATCCTCTTCTCACATGTTAATCTCTTTCAAGCTACATCAAGAATGTCCAAGAGTTTTTTCTGGAGTGTGCCCAAGGTCAGGGTCTCTGAACCCAGGCCCACAGCCTCCACTGTCCACTTCCAGGTGGGCTCTCACCACTGCTGCTGCCTTCTGTGGCCCCTCCCATGGCAGGACGCCCTTAGGCCTGCCTGCCCCTAGTTCTTAAATGATTTCTCCTCTTTGCTCTCTATCTTCTCCCCCATGTCTCTCCTTTCAAAACTTCCTTCAAGGCAACTGGGAGTTAGTTAAGGGGGAATAGTGCATAGTAAATTGTGAGTGACCAAGTGTGGCTTATACACAGCTCATTCAGTCAACTTTTTATTGAAGACATACTATGTGCCAAGCACCAAGTCAGAGGCAAAGGATATGAATGTGAAAAGGCAGTCACTGCTGTCAGCAAATGGGGAGCCGAGTGGCGAGAGAGATGGGCAAAGAAACAATACGATAAGATCATTGCTTTAATAGGGCAATGACAGGGTGCTAGGAACTGAGGCAAGCATAGATGCCCAACTCTCTCTGGGATGGTCAGGGAAAACTTCACAACAGAGGTGTTTGGGATGAACCTGAGTTTCCTGCTTTAACTGTACTCTATTGTCTGCTTCCTGTATATTACTCACAAAGGAATGGATCTGGAGAAGAAGTTCAGGTAGAGTGGGGGTTCTCCTTCCATTTCTACCCCACTCCTCAGCGAACCACCATAAGGTTAGGGATTGTAATGAAGCCTGCTGGACGGGCACGTGATTATGACTTACGCTGTAATCACACAGAGCCCAAGCAATCAAACCCTTGTGGTAATGATCCCATTTCTGCAACTGACCTGTGACGTCAGTTTGGCTAGAGGATTGTTCATCTCTCTGAGCTCTTTCCCACCCTTCCTCCTAGCCTCTCCTCCTCCCTCCTGTTTTATCACGTAACTTCTCTCTTCTACTAAAAGCTGAAGCTCAAATAATGGTTGCTTTAAATAGCTCCTAATTGATAATACTTGCAGTGCTAAGGGCAGGAAGCCAAAGTTTGCCAAAGAAAATCACCCCAGCCTGGTTACCTGGAGACCTGGGTGAGCAGACCTGTTTCCCTGCCTGTACAATGAGGGAGCTCTGGAGTAGCCTTTAGGCCTGGCAGGTGACCTAAACCTAGGAAATGCAGGTGTGAGATGGTGGGCCGTAAGGGGTATGGAAGCCAGAGCATGGATGCCATACCCAAGGACATTCAAATAATTTTTCAGAACTCTGAACCACTTTGATTTTCCCCAGTAGTCCCTGTCATTTCTGACTTTCTGTAATCATATCTTCACATTTTATGATTAAATAAATGTGAATGCAAAGCTTGTTTACCCCATAAAGGAGTAATAATGTTTGCTAAAAGTTCCCCTCTAGGGAGTAGAGGATAGAAATCTTGAAGCCTCCCTGCTCTGAAAGTGAAACTTCACTCAAGAGTGCTCATGGAGCCAAGAAGGACATATGCATTTGAGTGATTTGCATTCTTTCACCATGGACATCCAGAGTCATGAAGGCTGTCCCAGCCAAGAGTGGCCCTCAGGGAGCAGAATCTTCCCACCTCTCCATGCTCCACCCAGCAGAGCAATGCCCTCACCCACCATCCCAGTCATAGGAGATAACTTAGAGAAGATCTGTATGTGGCCAAAATAATAAATAACAGGAAATGTCAGAGAAAACAGCACCACTTGCTTGGATCAGCTAGGTCTCTTGTCTCCCGGGGAGAGTTAATGCCAGTGAGATGTACCTATCTGAACGCTAATGATTTGCAACTGTCACATAATTCTAGTTCTGAAAATGTACTTACTGCATAAAACAGAAAGGTCGGCTCACACTTCCCTCGGTATTTTTCAAGGACGTCAAGACCATCTGCCTCTGCCTAAAGAAAACCAGGTGTCAGCAGGCACCTTGGGGCTAAGTGGGCACAGAGGCATGATCAGTGGGGAGCCAGCACAGGAAAAACCACGCCCCCGTGACTGCCCACCCAGATGAAGTCCTCACTTGCTCCCCTGCTGCCCCTTCTAATGTCTTTTCGTCTGAATCACAACTGTCCTGTCAACATATTTCTAAAAACTGCTAACAGTGTACTATTAATGAGAATATGATGAGGACGAACGATTCCCCCTGCTCCCCACTCAGCTATTCTGCTGGTACGAGGGTGATGCACTGTCTAACATCCTGCTGCTGCCAGGCTTGGCAACAACAGAAGTGAAAGGAACTCAAACTCTGCCTTCAAGATCTGATAAACCCACTGTATCCATGTGGGTACAACAGATTCCCTACCTAAGCATTTCCTCAACACACTCTCTACAAAAGCATCAAAACTGACTCCCAAGGGTGGAACTTTGAAGTCCTTGAGGAAAAACTTCTTTAGACATTAGTGTAAGCTACATTTATTTTCTATGAACCTCAAACCTATGCAGTATATCAACAGTGTCTCTTACACACTTCTCTGGAATTTATTCCCATTTCCACATATTAATCCAAGTGAACGTTTGCTAAAAATTCCCTGTTATGGAGCAGATGATAGAAATCTTGAAACCCTGTGTTGTAAGAGTGAAGCCTCCATCAAGAGTGTTTATTGAACCTAGAAGGAGCATATGCATTTGAGTGACATGCATCCCTTCCTGGTGTACATCAAGAAGTGCCCAAGCCAGCAGTGACCATCAGGGAGATGGGGGTGGATGGGAGTGGGAATCTTCATCTTTAGAGAAATTTTAAGGCATCATGACAAATATCAACAAAAATCCACAACTGATGCCTTTTTAATTATCTGAAAAGGGCAGCTCACTTACTGTTCCTCACTGTTTATAAATTTTCAATTTTCTTACAGTGTTGTGTGGCTTTTTGCTGAGAAAATCTTACTAATGCAAAATGCAGGTGGTCCTGGCCAAGCTCGACCCTCATTTTCTGGAAGAGGCTCACCACAGGTTTGCAGGGGCCACACCAGCCTTGATAGACGTCTACAACTGTGTGGAAGGAACCGAGAAGCAAAAACATTCAGCAGGGCACCAGCACCCACTATGTCAGGCAAAATTTATACTGGCACATTTTAACCCCCCGTCAGACGGACACCTGTTTTCAGGGGTATTTAATGGTTAAAGGGATTTATTATCCCATCAGATTATGAGAGAGCATGGAAATAGCAGCTATTCCTCATTCTATGAGCTCAGTATTCTGAACTGTAAACATAATGAATTAAGTATGAAACAGGAACCTTCATCCATTACTGACGGGAATGTAAAATGGTACAGCTACTGTAGAAAACAGTTTGGCAGTTCCTCAAAAAGTTGAACATAGAACTACCATATGACCCAGCAATTCCAATCTTAGATATATACCCAGAAGTGAAAGCAAGAATGCAAACAGAAACCCATATATCAATGATCACTGCAGCATTTTCACAATAGCCAAAAAGGTGGAAACTGAAACGTCCATCAAAAGATGAATTGATAAACAAAATGTGGTATGCATATATATATGTATATATATATATATATATATATATACACATACGCAATGGAATATTATTTATCCATAAATAGAAATGAAGTCCTGATGCATGCCATGTCAAAACATGGATGAACCTTAAAAAATATTATGCTGAAGGATTTAAGTCAGTCACAAAAGAGCAAATGCTGTATGATCTCACTTACATGAAATAAGCAAATATACTGAAAGCAAAAATTATTAGTTGTTACCAGGGGTGGGAGGGACGGGGGGAATTTTTGGGGGGGGCAAAAAGAAGAAGAAAGTTTATGTTAATGGTAGTGGAATAATTTCAAAAAGGATATCAATAATGCCTGTACAACTTGAAGACTGTAATCAATGTCACTGAATCATACAAGTAGAAACTGTTGAATTGGTGTGTTTCATTGTGTATATTTTCACCACAATAAAAAATAATAAACTTTAAAAGAATTAAGTATGGCAGAAAATCATTTTCTTAACATGAATCCTTTTCCTTAAAGAATTTTCAGGTTACATTCAGGGTCAGGCCTAGCACAGAGTAGGCCCTCAATGAAGATTTGAATTAGACTGAAACTCTCTTTTCCAAAAGAAAGGGGTCACTGTAGGTAACCTGTCAGCATACAACCGACTCTTAACTACTCTGATAATAAAAATGGCTTTAACATTTTCCCCTGATGAATTAAAAGTCATTTAATTTGGGCAAAGCAGAATTTTATTTATAAAAATCAACATTTTTCTCTTAGAAACTGATAGATAGCTAGATGGAAACTTGGACAGTTTTTTATTCTTTGATCCCAATCTACTGAGTGTGGTAGGGTTGGGTGTGAGAAAATCCTCTGTTCTGACTGTAAATAAGCCATTAGACCTGTAAGCGAGCTAAGCAAGCTATACACGTGCATCTGGTAGATACAGCCCAGCCGACCCCATAGAACTACCATACAACTAGCCCAGACCCATCAGAGAAAGAGAGCATCATAGAACAACCAGTGCTAGAATGTGACATACAAGGGGCCACATTATAGAGGAGAGATGTCTTCCAAAGACCTCAACACTCCAAGAGTTCATGCTTAATCCACACAGGGGATGGTGGGCATTTCTGCTCAGCAGCTAGAGTGACATGGTCATAGGGAGATAGCGTAGACACAATTTACAATTTATTAGACCTGTCAGTTTTAATAGCATGCAAGTTTATTTTTGGCAGGTTTACAGTTCAAAATTTACATATCAAATAAAGACTATTAATATGATATAAATTATCATTATTAAAATTAGCATAGAATGTGGCAGCATTATATTAACACTACTGTTAAGGCTTCCCAGTGAGGGGAAGAATTTCACTGGGCATTGTGGAAAATGCCAAGCTTGGATGGGCAGAGAGGAGGGCCATGAGGGGGAAGCATGGGCAGCCAGACACAGGTGGAGAGTACAGGGGCCCGTGGACCAGACCTGCCTAGATATGTATTGTGGGAAGTGGTAGCAGAGATCACTGGAGGAGTCTGGAATGTGGGCTTCAGTTCTCTACTAATTTACTAGGCATTGAGGATTCATGATAAATTTTAGGGAGGAGAGGGAACTAGTATTTATGGAGCTGCAAGGGAGCATTGTGAGGTGGAGCCAACATGGCACCCTAGACAGACACACCATCCTGTCCCTCTGCAGCAAAGACCTGAAAAACTAAGTAAAACTGATACAAATGTCAATCCTGGAACCCTAAGCATCAAATGAAGGGATAAGGAAGTAAATCAAACACCAAATGGAAGAAGAAACTGACAGAAAACAGAATGAGGAGAGATTCGGAGTGGACGTCCCCTGCCAACTAACAAAGTACAGTATCACCATCTTGGAACACAGCCAGCAATGACCCCAGACAGGGAGTACAGGAAAGCAACTTCACAGAGTTCCCAACAGGAGACAGAGCACCTGGTAACCAGAGAAACATGCTTTCCCACCCCTCACCCTTCTAGTGAGTAGCAGCAAGAACCCCTCCGGCCTGGCAGCCCCCACCACCAGGGTCCACAATACAAGCCACCCCCCCAGGCACGCCTCCCCTTCTCCCACTGCACAGCTTTTTTCTCTTCCTTTTCTTTCTCCCTCCCACCTAGCCCCATACACCACCTCTACCCCTTCCTGCCTGCCCCCACTGCACCGCCTCTGCTAAACAGCCATTGGCCCACCGCCACCCCAGGGTTCACCCTGCCCCCACCTGCCAGCTCCCACTGCACTGCCATTTTTTTCTTTATTTTCTTTCATTTCTATCCCCCACGCTAGCTCACACCAGTACTACTCAAACTATTGCAGAGCATAGAAAAGGGCAGAATACTCCAAAATTCATTCTATGAAGCCAGCATAGCCCTGACACCAAAGCCAGACAAAGACACCACAAAAAAAGAAAACTACAATCTCTCTCATGAATATAGATGCAAAACTTCTCAACAAAATTCTAGCCAACAGAATTCAGCATCATATAAAAAAAAAGTATACCACGACCAAGTGGGATTCATACCAGGAATGCAATGATAGTTCAACATTAGAAAATCAATCAATGTAATTCACCACATAAATAGAACACAAGAAAAGAAACACATGATCATTTCAATTGACACAGAAAAGGCATTTGATAAAGTCCAACACCAATTCCTAATAAAAACTCTCAATAAAATAGGAATAGAAGGGAAATTCCTCAACATAATAAAGGGCATCTATATAAAACCAACAGCCAACATCATTCTCAATGGAGAGAGGCTGAAAGCATCCCCCCTGAGAATGGGAACAAGACAAGGATGCCCTTTATCATCACTCCTATTTAACATTGTGCTGGAAGTCCTGGCTAGAGCAATAAGGTGAGAAAAATAAAGGGCATCCAAATTGGTAAGGAAGAAGTAAAAGTATCCCTATTTGCAGATGATATGATTCTATACATAGAGAACCCCAAAGATTCCACAAGAAAACTACTGGAACTAATAAAATGATTCAGCAGAGCAGCAGGATATAGAATCAACACAAGAAATCAGTTGGAGCTGCCACTATGCCCCAGATTGAAGGCAGGAAGCTGGGGGAGGGCAGTGGAACAAGCATTGTCACCATGTTAAATCTGAGGTACCTGTTGTAGGCCCCAGCAGTGGTGCCGTGAGCAGGGAGAACCCCTTATACTGGCAGCAAGATCAACCTCATCTCCACGGCGGAAATCCACTACAAAGGCATCCTCTACACCATCAACACTGAGAGCTCCACCATAGCCCTTGCCAAAGTTTGGTCCTTTGGTACAAAAGACAGACCAATATCACTTCAAGATGAAGTCTTTGAATACGTCATATTCTGCGGAAATGATATTAAAGACCTCACTGTTTGTGAGCCACCAAAAACACAGTGTTCTTTGCCTCAGGACCCAGCTATCCTTCAGTCTTCACTAGACTCCTCTACTTCATTCCAGTCAGTAGATTCCTATGGACCTTTGGCAGGATGCCAACATACAGTCAATTCAGTCCACATTCAATAGCCAGGCAGCAGTTTGGTGCTGTTGGTGTTGCTGGAAGCTCCCTGACATCCTTTGGAACAGAAACATCAAGCAGTCGTACCTTATCCCAAAGTAGAGCAATTGGTTCTGCCTTTACACAGGATACAATGTCTCTAAAAACACAGTTATCTCAAAGTCATTCAAGCCTTCAGTCAGACCGTTTGAGAAAAAGTCCAACCATGGAACAAGCAGTACAGACCACTTCAGCCCACTTACCTGCTCTAGCACCTCTTAGGAGAAGGAGCCCTGTATCAACCAGGCCTTTGCCATCTACCATCTACCAGAAAATGATCAAATTAGAAATGCCAGCAAAAAACAAGTAGATCCAGGTTCTCCTTCAGCAACAAGGAGAGGGTGCGGCGGTCATCAACGAGGCAGGGGAAGATTTAGTATTTGGTGAGATGGTCCAATGAAATTTGAAAAAGACTTTGAAAGTGCAAATGTACAATTTAACAAGAAAGAAATTGACAGAGAGTTTCATAATAAACTTAAATTAAAAGAAGATAAACTTGAGAAGCAGGAGAAGCCTGTAAATTGTGAAGATAAAAGAGACTCAGGAGTCCATACCCGAAACAGTGAAGGAAACGCTGATCAAGAAGATCCACTTGGACCTGACTGCTATTATGGCAAAACTAAATCCTTCTTTGATATTCCTTGTGATGATAATAGAGATTGGAGACCAACATGGGCTGAAGAAAGAAGATTAAATGCCAGAACATTTAGAATCCCACTTCGTCCAAACTGTGGTTGCGGGGGCTACCAAAGCAGAGGAGGTCTTGGCTTCCGTGGTGGCAGAGGGCATGGTGGTGGCAGAGGTGGTAACTTCACCACCCCTCGAGGGTTTCGTATTGGATACAGAGGAGGTCTTGGGGGCAGAGAGTTTGCAGATTTTGAATATAGGAAAGACAACAAAGTTACTGCATAGTCTACAAACAAGTCTTTGAAACTAGAGGAATTTCTAGCTCTCCACAGACCTGAAAATTGGTTTCAGACTTTGTGAAGAATGAAGAAGTGAATTCGCTGTACATTTGTCACCAGCACTGGGTTTTGTTTTGTTTTTCTCCTCAATTTCAAAGACAGAGTGAAAACTGTGAGAGCCAGAACTCGACAGGACTGCCTTGTTTTTCTGGGTCTCACAAGTTTTCTGTCTTTGACAGTGCAGTCTTACCACTTTTCTATCACTATGAGTGGAAAATATTTTAGTTTTTCTTCTCTGACAGGTTTCCACCTTACACAGGTTCCAGCTTTCACAGGTTATAGTGCATTTACTTTGGGGAAGGGGGAAGAAGGCTCATCTTAAAAAATGAGCATTAAGTATATTTGGAATAGCAAAAGGATAAGTGATTTTCTTATGTTTAGTTAAACTAAAGCAGTACTTCAGTGGGACTTACAAGTATTTTTTCATCACTGAGAGGATTTTTCTTATCACTGAATTATATTTGGCAATTATCGCAAATTGCCTTTGGATGGGGTCATGATACTGTGTTTTGCCAAGGTGTGTATGTGTCTATCTTTATCTTTCTCTCTTTCTTTGCTCTTTTTTTGGAAATCATGTAATACCCCTTTTGAGGTAGCTCAGTTAATTAGAGTGCTGGATAGTAGAGAATTTTATCAGTCAACTATGTACACACAATAAATACTGTTTCTTAGGCAAACGTAATTTTTTAATATAGTTGTAAAATTCCATTGCCGAAGAAACATCAAGAACTTTGTATAATTGTATAAAAACAACATTTTTAAAGAATAAACATTTTAAAGTCAGCAAAAATAATAATAACAATAATCAGTTGGATTCCTATACACCACCAACAAAGACATCTTTGAAAAAGAAATCAGAAAACAGTACCATTTATAATAGCCTCTAAAAAGATAAAATGTTTAGGACTAAATCTAACCAGGGATGTAAAAGACCTATACAAAGAAAACTATAAAACAGTACTCCAAGAAACCAAAAGAGACCTACATAAATGGAAAAACATAGCATGCTCATGGATAGGAAGACTCAACAGTGTGAAAATTCTATCCAAAGCAATCTACAGATGCAATGCAATCCCAATCTAAATACCAACAGCATTCTTTAGTGAGATGGAAAAACTAATCACCAACTATTATGGATTGAATTGTGTCTTCCAAAAATATTTGTCAACTTGGTTACGCCATGATTCCCAGTATTGTGTGGTTGTCCTCCATTTTGTGATTGATGTAATTTTCCTATGTGTTGTAAACCCTAATCTCTGCCTGTGGTTAATGAGGCAAGATTGGGTTATGTTAATGAGGATTAGGGTGCAATGTAACACCCTTACTCAGGTCGCATCCCCGATCCAATGTAAAGGGAGTTTCCCTGGGGTGTGGCCTGTATCACTTTTTATGTTACAAAAGATAAAAGGAAAGAGAAGTAAGCAGAGAGTGGGAGACCTCATACCACCAAGAAAGCAATGCCAGGAGCAGAGCACGTCCTTTGGACCAGAGGTTCCCGTGCAGAGAAGCTCCTCGACCAGGGAAAGATTGATGACAAGGACCTTCCTCCAAAACCGACACAGAGAGAAAGACTTCCCCTGGAGCAGACGCCTGAATTTGGACTTCTAGCCTACTAGATTGTGAGAGAATAAACTTGTTTGTTGAAGCCATCCACTTGTGGTAATTCTGTTATAGCCGCACTAGATAACTAAGACACCAATTTTATATGGAAAGGAAAGAGGCTCCAGATAAGCAAAGCATTACTGAAGAAAAAGAACAAAGTCGGAGGCCTCATACTACCTGATCTCAGAACCTACTATACAGCCATGGTAGTCAAAACAGCCTGGTACTGGTACAACGACAGACACATAGATCAATGGAACAGAATCGAAAACCCACCCAGATGTAAATCCATCCACCTATGGTCAGCTGATCTTTGACAAAGGACCAAAGTCCATTAAATGGGGAAAAGACAGTCTTTTTAACAAGTGGGGCTGGCAAAACTGGATGTCCACCTGTAAAAAAATGAAACAGGACACATACCTCACACCATACAGAAAAACTAACTCAAAATGGATCAAAGACCAAAATATAAAACCTAAAACAATAAAGATCATGGAAGAAAAAATAAACACAACGCTAGGAGCCTTAATACATGGCATAAATACAGTACAAACCATAACAATGCACAAACACCACAAGAGAACTAGATAACTAGGAGCTCCTAAAAATTAAACATTTATGCTCACCAAAAGACTTCACCAAAGGAGTAAAAAGAGAACCTCCAGACAGAAAAAAATTTTGGCTACGACATATCTGACAAGGGTATAATCTCTAAAATTTACAGAATACTTCAACACCTCAATAGCAAAAAGACAATTCAATTAAAAAATGGGCAAAGGATATGAACAGGCATTTCACCAAAGAAAACATTCAGACAGCTAACAGTCACATGCTCGGGATCATTAGCCGTAAGAGAAATGTAAATCAAAATTACAATGAGAAACCTTCTCATCTGACATTACTATCACTAACCAAAAATAATAAAAACCAAAACAGAAAATAACAAATGTAGGAGAGGTTGCAGGGAGATTGGAATGCCTATGCACTGCTGGTGGGAATGTAAAATGGTACAACTACTATGGAAAGCAATATGGCACCTCCTTAAAAAGCTATAAATAGAAATAGCATACGATCCGACAGTCCCACTCTTGGGAATATATCCTAGAGAAACAAGAGCCATCACATGAATAGACACATACACACCCATGTTCATTGCAGAATTACTCACAATAGCAAAAAGATGGAAACAACCTAAGTACCCATCAACAGATGAATGGATAAACAAATTATGGTACATACACACAATGGAATACTACACAACAGTAAAGAACAATGATGAATCCACAAAACATCTCACAACACAGATGCATCTAGAGGGCATTATGCTGAGAGAAATAAGTCAATCACGAAAGGACAAATATTGTATGAAACTACTATTAAAAAACCCAAGAAAAGGTTTACACAGAAAAAAACAATCTTTGAAGGTTTTGAGGGAGGGCAGGTGGGGGGAGGGGAAATTAATAACTAGATAGTAGACAAGTGTTAACTTTGGTAAAGGGAAAGACAACACACAATATAGGGGAAGTCAGCACAAATTGACTAAGACAAAGTCAAGGAAGCTTCCTAGACTCATCCAAACACCTTGAGGGATCTAGTTATTGGGGCCGAGGGCTGAGGGCTGGGGACCATGGTCTTGGGGGCCACCTAGGTCAACTGGCATAACATAGTTCATAAAGAAAAGGTTCTACATCCTACTTTAGTTGAGTCGCATCTGGGATCTTAAAAGCTTGTGAGTGGCCATCTAAGATACATCTATTGATCCTATCCCATTATGGGGCAAGGAGAATGAAGAAAACCAAAGACACAAGGAAAATATTAGCCCACAGGACAAATGGGCCACATGAACCAGAGCCTCCAACATCCTGAGCCCAGAAGAACTAGATGATGCTTAGCTACCACCATTGACCACTCTGACAGGGATCACAATAGAGGGTCCCAGACAGAGCAGGTGAGAAATGTAGAACAAAATTCAAATTCACAAAAAAGACCAGACTTACTGGTCTGACAGAGACTGGAGGAACTCCTAAGACTATGGCTCCTGGACACCCTGCTAACTCAAAACTGAAGCCACTCCCAAAGTCTACCTTTCAACCAAAGACTAGACAAACAATAACACACGTAAGGAACATGCTTCTTAGTTAATCAAGTATACGAGACCAAATGGACAACACCTGCCCAAAAGCAAAGACCAGAAGCCAGGAAGGGACAGGAAAACTAGATAAATGGACACCAGGAACGCGGGGTGTAAAGGGGAAGGGGGAGAGTGCTAACACATTGCGGGGATTGCAACCAATGTCACAAAACAATTTGTGTATAAATTTTTGAATGAGAAACTTAATTTGTGCTGTAAACTTTCACCTAAAGCACGTACACACAACTACCAAAAAAAAGAGAGAGAGCATCTGCACTTTGTTTTCCTCTCCAAAAGCCCAGTGAGAAGGGTATTTTATCCCTCTATATGGAGGAAGAAAGTGAAGTTTAAAGTGTGAAATAACTGACCCAAGGTGTTAAAAAAAAAAAATGTATTAAGCAGTAAAGCCAAGCCTTGAGCTGGGTTTGTTTGATGCCATAGTCCATGCTCTTTCAAAAGCCCCAGGGAAGAAGCAGGATACACTAATTCAGGAGTGTTGGTTGGTTCAGCCAAGCAGCATAGTTTGGCAGAAAGAAAGTATTCTTACAAGCTGGGTATGGGGAAACCAGACTCAGTGAGGATGGAAGGGAAGGAAGAGAAGTATCCAGGAAACTTTAAAAAGGAAGTAGAAAGACTGGAGGTGAAAGTTAAGCGAGTGTGAAAAGGCTTTTCCCTTTTAACCTGGCAGAGAAAAAGAATGGGGTGGAGCTGAGAAGAGATAGTTTGAGAGGAGGAGGAAAGTAAACTTGATTCTAGGCACTGGGTTTCAGCTACCAGCCAGAGAATCTAAGGTAGGTGGTCCCAAAGACCACCAGATACCCAGAAGGAGAGCAAGGACAGAAAAGAGGGTTTGGCCTCCTTAGCATACAGGGGGGAGGATAAGGCTCTGGGCTTCTTCGAGGACAAGAGGTTCACAGTTGAGGAATCTGGGGACTACAACACACCATAGTCATGGGGGTGGAGCCCAAGAAAGACATCTAGATCAAGCCAGGAAGAAGTCTCTGAAGACTTAGATAAGGGCCCTGTATACAGGCCCATCGAGAAGGGAAGGCTCAACCCTCAGTTAAAAAAAAAAAAAAAAAAATGAAAAGAAAAAAAAAGGGGGGGGCCCAATTAGCTAAAAATCTCCATGCAGTATTCGCATTGATAGCTAATCCCAGTCATTTGCACCAGCTTCCCATCTCCTCTTACATACCTTGCCTCTGAGCGGAGAGGACAAAGGCACACTTCACTAGGTTAGGAGGGAGTGGGATGGTGGGAGTTAGGAGGGATTAGAAAGGAAATATATAAAAAGTTTGACTCTGAAAGACAGGGAGCAAAACAGAGAAGACACTTGGAAGGAATGGCAGAGACAAGGTGTGTGTGGGTGTGTGTGTGTAAATTTGAATAGACTTTTGCATGCTTGAAGGCAGATGAAAATGAGCCAACAGAAGGAAGACTTCCGAGATGGTGGTTGGCTTTAGCAGCAAATTTCTGCTGGCTCTAGAGAGAGTGAAGAGCATATGTTCCTTTTCCTGGAGACAGCCTGATTTTAGAAGGGGCAAAGGAGGGGCCCTTACTGCCTTCAATCAGCAAAGGCCCTTGAACTGCTTAGAACAGGGTTTGGCATAGAGTTCTGATTGTAGGGATTTAGCAAGGTGGCTGGCACTACTGTTGTTAAGAAAATAAAAGAAATGGTTTGTTTCATGCTACAGCCGTGTTCTAGTTGCACAGACAAGACACATGAAAAAAACACTAAGATTTGGCACCATCCAAAAAGCTTTGTAATCCCTCAAATAGCAGAGTGTGGCAATACTCACACCCACACAAGTGATCAATGCAACCAGTATTTATTTAGTACCCACTCAGTCTGCTAGAGTGAATGAGATGAAAACGCCTATGTCCCTGTGTGGATAGTCTAGGAGGGAAACCCTTGACAGAGCTCACCCAGACAGGGGCCTCACAAAGCAGGCTGTGTGTTGGGGGGTTTGAGATGACATAGTCCCACCCCAAATGCCCTAGGGGCTCTCAGGGGGAGGTGGCCACACAGAGGTTCAGGAAAGATTTTGTGCAGGGAAGCTGCTTTTGAGCTGGGCCTGGGAATAAAGATGTCTACAGGTCATGAGGGGGTTGTGATAGTACAGGTAGAGTGAAGAAATGGAAAAACTTGTGGCGTGTTCAGGAAACAGGCCGGAGCTCAGAACACACCTCAGGGAACAGTTGGTAAAGAGGCTGCAAAGACAGATTGAGTCATGGCAGGGGGAGGGGGACTTGAATGCTGAAGTCATTTAGCGGGGAGGTGGCAATGGTAAGGGATAAGAGAAGATACAGACTAAGCAGATGTATATATAGAGAGAATAATTGAGCATAAACACAGAGAAACAGGCCCAGAGATGTCTAGAGTGAATAAAAAAGAGAAATAGGAGGGGAGGGGGTGTGGTAGGCAGCCTCTAAGATGCTCCCCCCCGCCCCCTCAGTGATCCCCACCTCCTGATATTCATGCCTTGGTGTAATCCCTTCCTCTTAAATTTGGGCTGGACCTAGTGACTGGCTTCTAATGAATATAATATAGCAAAAGTGATAGGATGTCACTTACGAGATTAAGTTACAAAAAGGCTATGACTTCCGTGCCCCTCCCGCAGTCTCTCTCTCTCAGCCTTTGCTCTGGGGGAAGCTGCCATGTTGTGAGTAGTCTTATGGAGAAACTGATGGCAAGAAATTTATGTCTCTGCAGGCCCATAAAACAAAACAAGACTAAAGGGGCACACCAGCCCAGGGGCAAGGACTAGAAGGCAGGAGGGGACAGGAAAACTGGTAAAAGGGAACCCAAGGAGAGTGTTGACGTGTCTTGCGGTTGGTAACCAACGTCACAAAACAATATGTGTACTAACTGTTTAATGAGAAGCTAGTTTGTTCTGTAGACCTTCATCTAAAGCACAATTTTAAAAAAAAAAGAAAGAAATTTATGTCTCTGGCCAATAGCCAGCAAGGACTTGAAATCTGCCAACAGCCACGTGAGTGAACTTGGAAATGGATCTTCTGAGGCCTGACAACAGCCATGTAAATGAGCTTGGAAGCAAATCTGCCCCTAAGCCTAAACCAGGGGCACCTAACTAAGTACACCTGGATTCCTGATCCACCGAAATTGAGGGATAATAGATGTTTGTTGTTTCAAGCCACTAAGTTTTGGGTAAATTGTTATGTAGCAATAGATAACTAATACAAGGAAGGTAGGGACAAGGAGGCTCATGGACAATGCTCATGGCTGCGTAGTTCCTGGTTCCAGTCCCTTGTGACGTCTCCTTCCAGCCCTTGAGTTCCAAAAGATCCTGGTATCCCTTCCAGTACATTCCCTTTTTGTGCCTAAGGTAATTAGAAGAGGTTTGTGTTATTTAATACCAAACAGTCTCTGAGTATGACAACAGTTCTAAAACAAGGGAACCTGGTTATTAGACAGTACTGACTAGTGCACTGAATTTACTGACAGATATTCAAGCCACACACAAACACACACACACACACACACACACACACACACAGATGCACATACAGTCAAAAGTAATCACTTGGTTCTTTATTCTTTATTTCTGAGACTTAAGGTTATAGGAAAATGGTGCCTCATTACCGCCCTTCTCTTCATGGTTCAATGTCATTTAACAATTTTGGAAAAAATGAATTGAAAAAATTATTTTAAATTACCAGTTAGTCCTTTGGAACTGAGCATTTCCTCCCATAGTTCCTGGGTGCTGATGTTGACCTAAAGCCAAAAAGGATCAAAACTGTATTACTGAGGGCACTGATGGGGAAATAATTTAATGTGTTTGCTCTAGACCTCTCTCGATCTCTCTCCCTCTCTGAAATAGTTACAAATACAGCTCAAGCCGTTCCCCTCTCCCCAAACTTCTTTTCTCCTTCCCTCACTTCCTGCCTCCCTCCCCAGGGATAACCACTCTCTTAAAAATGATAGGTACTCACTGGGTGGGTTTGAACCACCAACCTTCAGGTTACCAGTTGAGTGCAAACTTTTTGCACCACCCAGGGAACTTAATAGGTAGAAAAGATGATGAAAATGATAATTACATGAATATGAGTCTAGAGTCACAACTGCTTTTCAGAAGTGGATAATTTTCTCAGGGTTTTTATGCATTTTAACCTAACTTTTAGTAACTGTGTATGTAATTGAAATAAATAGTATAAAACACATTTAATGTCAAATTTCCCTTTTCCTTTGTCTCCACTCTTCTGGAACAACACAGAAAGAAGGAAACCAAAGACTGAAAGAAGAAACTAGTCCACAGGACTAAGTGACTACAAGAACCACGGCTTCATTTATCCTGAGACCCAAAGAACTAGATGGTGCCCAGCTGCCACTACTGACCTTTTTGACCAGGGACACAATAGATGGTCCTGGATAAAATACGAGAAAATTGTAGAACAAAACTCAAATTCTTAAAAAAAAAAAAAAAAAAAAAAAGGCCAGACTTACTGAACTGGTAGAAACTAGAGGACCCCCTGAGACTATCGTCCTGAGATACTCTGTAAACTATGAACTGAAACTACTCCCGGAGGTCACCTTTCAGCTAACTAACAGATTGGCTCATAAAATAAACAATATCACCCATGAGTACTCCTTTAAAAAAAATCATCTATACGGGACCAAATTGTCAACATTTACCCTAAAGCAAAGAAGAGAAGGTGGCAGGGGTGGGCAGACAACAGGGAAGCTAGATTGATGGTGTCTGTCATGGTTTGAATTGTGTCCCCAAAAGATATGTGTCAACTTGGTTAGGCCATGATTCCCAGTATTGTGTGGTTGTCCTCCATTTCGTGATTGTAATTTTATGTTAAAGAGGATTAGGGTGGGATTGTAACACTCCTACTAAGGTCACATCCCCAGTCCAATGTAGAGGGAGTTTCCCTGGAGTATGGCCTGCACCACCTTTTATCTTACAAGAAATAGAAGGAAAGGGAAGCAAGCAGAGAGTGGGGACCTCATACCACCAAGAAAGTAGTGCTGGGAGGTGAGCACGTCCTTTGGACCCGGGGTTCCTGCGCGAAGAAGCTCCTAGTCCAGGGCAGACTGATGACACGGACCCTCCTCCAGAGCCGACAGACAGAGAAAGCCTCCCCCTGGAGCTGACAACCTGAATTTGGACTTCTAGTCTACTAGGCTGTGAGAAAATAAATTACTCTTTGTTAAAGTCATCCACTTGTGGTATTTCTGTTATGGCAGTGCTAGATGACTAAGACAGAATTTGGTACCGAGAGTGGGGTGCTGCTCTAACAGATACCTAAAATATGGAAGTGATTTTGAAACTGAATGCATAGAAGATTCAGAAGGAAGTGAAGAGAACTGTTAACAACAGAGAAGGCAAAGATGGTGAGAAACAGCAGCAGAGGACTGGCAGCAGCAGCAAACCAGCAGCATCAGAACCAGGA
The DNA here is from genome assembly GCF_000243295.1 of Trichechus manatus latirostris. NCBI lineage: Eukaryota > Metazoa > Chordata > Mammalia > Sirenia > Trichechidae > Trichechus > Trichechus manatus. The sequence continues at coordinate 10,682,842 of NW_004444020.1, forward strand.
GACCAGCGCCAGACAGCTCTGCAGCCGACCCACAGAACGAGAGAGCTGAGTGCCTTTGCACAGGAGGCTTCCTTGCGGAGTGAGGTGCCTCCAGACACATACTGGTGGAGCTACTGAGCTTTGGAACACTTGCCCCCGCAGGGGAGATGTGGGCATGAGGCCCGAGGGCCGAGAGGCCAAGGAACACACAGGAAGCTGAGCTGCCTCAATCTCAAAAGGTATGGCCACGACCTCTGGGGTTTCAAAGGGTGGAGCCATGGCCTCTAGTGTTTCTAAGGGTGGAGTTGCCACTCAAATGGACTAGGAGAATGGTGCACCTAAAGCTGAAGGAGCAGAGTTGCTGTCCTAGTGGGCCTGGAAGGCAGAGCTGAAGCCCAGGGCCAAGGGGCCTCCACTCAGAATCCGGAGAGTGTGGCCAATCCCTAGATTCTGGAGGGCAGGGCCATTGTACAAATTGTCTCAGAGAACAGAGGATTAGTTTCAACCCTAGTTGACTGGTTGTTATGCCTATGATTGAACCCAGGTGCTCCTACTTTCCAGCTGGGTGACCCTGGGCAAGCTCCCTGAGCCTCAGTCTTAGACTGGGTTCTCTAGAGAAGCAAAACCAGTAAAGCGTATAAATATATATAGAGAGAGATTTATGTCAAGGAAATGACTCATGCGATTGTAGAGGCTGGAACATCCCAAGTCCGTGGGTCAGGATACAGGCTTCTCCTGATTCACGCAGCTGCAGGGGCTGGCAAACCCAGGATTGGCAGGTCAGAGAGAGGGCTCTTGCTCAAAGGCTGTGAAGATCAACGAATCCCAAGATCAGCAGGCAAGATCACAGGTAAACTGCTAGCTCAAGTCCCAAGAACCAGAGGTCAGACGAACAGAAGCCAGCTGCAGGATCCAGAGTGAGCAAAAGCCCACGAGCCTTGCCAGAATGTCCACTTATATTCAATGAAGGACACACGCCCAAGGAAACTCCCTTTCAACTGACTGGCTACTCACAGCAGATGCTATCATGGAGGTGATCACATTATATCAAAGCTCATCATGGAAGTGATCACAACATCATATGACTGCCAAACCACTGAAAATCGACCCAGCCAAGGTGACACACAATCTTAACCATCACAATGAGTTTTGACAAAAGCACACACCCTTATCATAATACAGAACATTTCTATCATCCCAAAAAGTTCCCCTATGTCTCTTCCTAGTCAACCCCCCAGCCCTCACCCAAGGTAAACACTGATTTGTTTTTCTGTCACAATAGTTTTGCCTATTCTAAAACTTCATATAATTGGAATAATACAGCATGCATTATTTTGTGCTGGCTTCTTTCACTGAGAATATTTTTGAGATTCATCTGTGTAGTCGTATGTATCAGTAGTTCATTTTTATTGCTGAGGATATTCCATTGTATGACTATTCCACAATTTGCTTATCCATCCTTCTTTTTTGATAGATATTTGGGTTATTTACAGTTTGGGCTATCATCTTTACTTACGAACATTGTTTATTTTAGAATAAAAAACAAAACTTTATTTTTTTAGTGTGCTTTAGGTGAAAGTTTACAGCTCAAGTTAATTTCTCATTCAAAAATTTATACATATATTGTTTTGTGACATTGGTTGCAATCCCCACAATGTGACAGCATGCTCCCCCTTTCCACCCTGGATTCCCTGTGTCCATTCAACCAGTTCCTGCCCCTTCCTGCCTTCTTGTCTTGCTTTTGGGCAGGAGTTGCCCATTTGGTCTTGTATATTTGATTGAACTAAGAAGCATGTTCCTCACGTGTGTTTAGTTTGTTTTCTAGGCCTGCCTAATTTTTGTCTGAAAAGTGGGCTTCAGGAGTGGTTTCATTTCTGAGTTAACAGGGTGTCCGGGTGGCCATTGTCTCGGAGATTCCTCCAGTCTCTGTCAGACCAGTAAGTCTGGTCTTTTTTGTGTGAATCTGAATTCTGTTCTACATTTTCCTCCTGTTCTGTTTGGCACTCTCTGTTGTGATCCCTGTCAGAGCCGTCAGTGGTGGTAGCCAGGTACCATCTAGTTCTTCTGGGTTCAGGCTGGTGGAGGCTCTGGTTCATGTGGTCCTGTGGGCTAATATTTTCCTTGTGACTTTGGTTTTCTTAATTCTCCTTTGCTTCAAATGGGGTGGGACCAATAGATGTATCTTAGATGGCCACTCACAAGCTTTTAAGACCCCAGACACTACTCACCAAAGTCAGATGTAGAACCTTTTCTTTATGAACTAATATGTCAATTGACCCAGATGTCCCCTGAGACTATGGTCCCCAGCCCCTAGCCCCAGCAACTCAGTCCCTCAAGGTGTTTGGATGTGTCTAGGAAACTTCTACGCCTTTGCTTTGGTCAAGTTGTGCTGACTTCCCCTATATTGTGTGTTGTCCTTCCCTTCACCAAAGTTGACACTTGTCTACTCTCTAGATAGTGATTTCCCCTCTTCCTCCCTCCTCATCCCCATAAGCATCAAATAATTTTTTTTCTGTGTGTAAACCTTTTCTTGAGTTCTTATAATAGTGGTCTCACACAATATTTGTCCTTTTGTGAATGACTTATTTCACGCAGCATAATGCCCTCCAGATTCATCCATGTCGTGAGATGTTTCCCAGATTCATCAGTTCTTTATTGTTGTGTAGTATTCTATCGTGTGTATCATATTTTGTTTATCCATCCATCTGTTGATGGTCACTTAGGTTGTTTCCATCTTTTTGCTATTGTGAATAGTGCTGCAATGAACATGGATGGGTATATGTCTATTCATATGACAGCTCTTATTTCTCTAGGGTATATTCCTAGGAGTGGGATTGCTAGATCATATGGTATTTCTATTTCTAGCTTATTAAGGAAGTACTGTATCGTTTTCCAAAGTGGTTGTACCATTTTACATTCCCATCAGCAGTGCATAAGAGTTCCAATCTCCCTGCAACCTCTCCAACATGCATTATTTTACATTTTTTGGATTAGTGCCAATATTGTCCGGGTGAGATGGTATCTCATTTTAGTTTTGATTTGCATTTCTCTAATGGCTAATGATCAAGAGCATTTTCTCATGTGTCTGTTAGCTGCCTGAATGTCTTCATTGATGCAGTGTCTGTTCATATCCTTTGCCCATTTTTTAATTAGATTATTTGTCTTTTTGTTATTGAGGTGTTAAAGTAATTTGTAGATTTTAGAGATTAGATCCTTGTCCGATATGTTGTAGCCAAAATCTGTTTCCCAGTCTGTAGGTTCTCTTTTTACTCTTCTGTTGAAGTCTTTTGTGTATGTGTGCTTTAGGTGAAAGTTTACAGCCCAAATTAATTTTTCATACAAAAATTTGTACACATATAGTTATGTGACAGTAGTTGCAATCTTTATAATGTGACAGCACACTCCCCCTTTCCATACTGGGTTTCCCATGTCCATCCAACCAGTTCCCGTCCCTTCCTGACTTCTCATCCTGCCTCTGGAGAGGACCCACCCATTTGATCTCACCTATCTGCTTGCACTAAGAAGTACACTCTTCGTGAGTATTATTTTATGTTTTATAGTTCAGTCTAATCTTTGTCTCAAGAGTGGGCTTTGGGATGGTTTTAGTTCTGAGTTAACAGAGCATCCAGGGGCCATGGCTTCGGGGGTTACTCCATTCTCAGTCAGACCATTAAGTCTGGTCTTTTTACATGAATTTGAGTTCTGCTGCACACTCTTCTCCCATTCCATCAGGGACTCTCTGTTGTGTTCCCTGTCAGGGTGGTCATTGGTGGTAGCTGGGCACCATCTAGTTCTTCTAGTCTCAAGCTAATAGAGTCTCTGGTTTATGTGGCCCTTTTGTCTTTTGGGCTAATACTTTCCTTGTGTCCATGTGTCTTGTTCCTCATTCTCCATTGCTCCAAATAGGTTGGGACCAATTGATGCATCTTAGATGGCCACTCGCAAGCTTTTAAGACCCCAGATGCCTCTTGGTGAAGTCTTTTGATGAGCATAAGTGTATAATTTTTAGGAGCTCCCAGTTATCTAGTTTCTCTTCTGATATTTGTGTATCATTAGTTATGGTTTGTATACAATTTTTGCCATGTATTAAGGCCCCTACTGTTGTCCCTATTTTTTCTTCCATGATCTTTATCATTTTAGATTTTACATTTTGGTCTTTGATCCATTTTGAGATAGTTTTTGTGTATGGTATGAGGTATGAATCTTTTTTATTATGAGCATTCTTGTTAAGTCTTTTTGTGTTCATGTTTTCATTTCTCTTTGGTAAGTAAATACCTAGGAGTGGAATTGCTGGAACATAGGGTAAGTGCATATTTAGTTTAATAAGAAATAGCCAGTGCTTTTCCTAAAGTAGTAGTATCATTTTAAACTTTTACCTGCAAAGTATAAGAGTTCCAGTTACTCCACATACTCACCAAAATTTGGTGATGTCAGTCTTTTTAATTTTAGCCACATTAATGGTATGTAGTGGTATTTCATTATGGGTTTCATTTAATTTACCTAATTACTGATGGTGTTGGGCACTTTTTAATGTGCTTTTCAGCCATTCATATATCTTCTTTGAGAAGTGTCCATTAGTTTCTCATCCATTTTCTTTACTGGATTGTTTCTCTTTTTATTATTAGGTTTTAGAGTTGTTGTTTTTTTTTTTTTTTTTAAATAAATTCTGGGTACAAGTTCTTTGTCAGATATATGTATTGTAAATATTTTCTCTAAGTCTGTGATTTACCTATTCATTTCCTTAACAATGTCTTTGGTAAGCATAGGTTTTTAATTTTGATGAAGTCTAACTTATTAAATTTTAGACTTATGGCTTGTGCGTCTATGTCCATTCTAAGAAATCTTTCCATACTTCAAGGTCATAAAGATGTTCTGTCTTCTTCTAGAAGCTTCATAATTTAAATGTTATATTTAAGTCTATGGCCCATCTCAAATTAGTTTTTGCGTATGTTGTAAGGGCAGGATTTTGACAATTTTTTTTTTCCATGTAGACATACAGTGGTTTCTGCAAAATCTGTTGAAAAGATTTATTTCCCCCATTGAACTTGCTTTGGCACCTTTGTTGAAAACCAATTAAATGCATAAATATGGGTTTATTTTGGACTGTATTCTGTTTCATTGACCTATTTTTCTATTCTTATGCCAGTAAGACACTGTTTTGATTACTATAGCCGTATAAAATGTCTTGGAATCAGGCAGTCTGAGACCTCTTTTCAAAATTGTTTAGACTATTCCAGATGCTTCACATTTCCATATAAATGTTAGAGCAAGGCTTCAAACCAGTTCGTTCAGGTTCAAACCCCTGCTTAGAATTTGCATTTCTAACAAGTTCTCAGGCAATGCAAATGCTGCTGGTTAGGGACCAATTCTGAGGACCACTAGTAGAGCAGTGGTTCTCAAATTTTTTTAAACATAAGAATCACTTGGTGATCTTGTTAAAATGTAGATTCTGATTCAGTGTATCTGGGGTGGAAATGCAAATTTTCAGCAGGGATTCGAACCAGAACGAACCGGTTCGAAGCCCCATTTTAGAATCACCTTGTCAATTTCTGCGAAGGCAGAGATTTTGATTGGCATTGTGTCGAACCTATGGATCAATTTGGAGAAAAAAACTGAAATCTTAACATCAAGTCCTCCAGTCAATAAGCATGATGTTTTTCTCCATTTATTTAGGTCTTTCTTAATTTTCTCAGCACTGTTTTGTAGTTTTCAGCGTATTAATTTTGCACATCTTTTGTTAAATGTATCCCAACATTCACATCAGAAATAATTAAGAGTTGCATTTATTTTCATTCCTTCACATTTTTACTCTTATCTAAAAGTGTTCTGGATTACATTACAAATTAAATGCAAGAAGAAATGCATGGTCTCTCTCCACTAACAGTATAAAAAAATTTACAGTTTACTGAGCAAATTAGTTTCTCATTCAAAATTTTATACACAAATTGTTTTGTGGCATTGGTTGTAATCCCTGCCATGTGTCAGCACTCTCCTCCCTTCCCTTTACACCCCAGGTTCTCCATGTCCATTCATTCAGTTTTCCTGTCCCTTCCTGCCTTTGCTTTGGGGCAGTTGTTGTCCATTTGATCTCGTATACTTGATTGAACTAAGAAACACGTTCCTCACGTGTGTTATTGTTTGTTTTATAGGCTGGTCTAATCTTTGGCTGAAAAGTGGACTTTGGGAGTGGCTTCAGTTTTGAGTTAGAAGGGTGTCTCAGGGGTTCCTCCAGTCTCTCTGTCAGACCAGTAAGTCTGGTCTTTTTTGTGAATTTGAATTTTGTTCTACATTTTTCTCCCACTCTGTCCAGGACCCTCTATTGTGATCTCTGTCACAAGGATGAGTGGTGGTAGCCAGGCACCATCTAGTTCCTCAGGAACAGTATAAATTTTTGTATGTTTTTCATTTGGAAACAATTTTAAACTTACATAAAATTTGCAAGTACAGTATAAAGAACATTTTGTTCCTTGAATTATTTTAAAGTAAATTGCCAACCTGATATCTCATCATCCCTGAATGTATTCTCTACATAACCACAATACAGCTATTAAATTGGGAAATCAACATTGATACATTAATACTATCTAGGGCTTAGAGCCCATTCAGGTTTCACCAATTGTCCCAATTATGTCCTGAAAAGCAAAAGGATCTAACTAGAATCAGGTGCTAAATTTATTTGTCAAGTCTCGGTCTTCAGTTTGAAATAACTCTTCGGTCCTTCTTTGATTTTCACGAACTTGACATTTTGAAGACTACATGGCAGTTATTTTGTAGAATGTCTTTCATTCTGGGTGTCAGTTTGGGTTCCTCTTGATTAAATTCAGGTTGTGCATCCTGAAAAGTGATTCTCTTACTGCATCCTATTAGGTGACACCCAATTTCATTCTGTCCCATTACTGAAGATGTTCACTTTGATCACTTGATTAAGGTGGTGTCTGTCAGGTTTCTCCAGTATAAAATCATTCTCTTTCTCTTTGTAATGAATAAGTATGTTGTGGGGAGGTACTTTGAAACTATATAAATTAAAAGACCGTGACAATTACCACTTATTCTTTATACTTTATACTTTAAGGGTCTCCATCCCTTTAAAATAATAGGATGCGTATCTCCAAAAAGTGTGGGGAACATGTAACACTGAAAAGTCCTCTATTAAAGGTCCTTCTCTTTAAAGAAGCCATTCTTCCTTGTTTTTACGTGTGTGTGTGTGTGTGTGTGTATGTACATATATATGGAGCCCTGGTGGCGCAGTGGTTAAGAGCTATGGCTGCCACCCAAAAGGTTGAATCTACCAGTTCCTCCTTGGAAATGCTATGGGGCAGTTCTGCTCTGTCCTATAGGGTTGCTATGAGTTGGAATCAACTCGACAGCAACAGGTTTTTTATATATATATGTGTGTGTGTGTGTGTGTGTGTGTGTATATATATACATATATATGATAGAAAAGATTTTCTTGATGCCTCAATTAGGTAAAGAATCGGACTGATGTCATCCTGGGCCTACAGCTATAGTCCTGAAGAAAGTGATAACAGAAGGATTCAGAAGAGCCTCCACACCCACCCACCCTCTCATAACAGTCACTTTCAGAGGCTCAGCTGTAAGTCACTGGCAACTCTCTGTGACCACCTGTCTTCACATGAGCCACACTAGCTCTGGGGCCAGGACTCTGGCCAGTTGAAGAATCTCACCCATAGGAGCAAGGCAGACACAGAGCAGTGTGAGAAATATCTGGACTTCACTATGCCCTACATTTGGCAGGAAATGAGTGGGTAATGTGTGGCACCTTTGACCAGTCTCTGTTTCTTGATGTTCTGTGATTTCTGTCTCAGTCACAGAAGGAACTACACAGAGGGGACAAGTTGCTGGGTTGGCTCACCCTAGGGCACTGCTTTCAGAGTTTACCTTGTAGAGAGGCAACGCTTACACAGATGCCTCAGTGCACACTCACTCTCCCTCCTCCCTCAGCAAATAGGAGCATCTACTTTGAGTACTGCAGTGACAGTGGTGATTCAGTGGTAGAATTCTTGCCTTCTGTGCAAGAAACCTGGGTTCGATTTTCAGACAATGTACCTCATGTGCAGCCACTACCTGTCTGTCAGTAGAGGCTGCATACTGCTATGATGCTGAACAGGTTTCAGCGGAGTTTCCAGACTAAGACAGACTGGGAAGAAAGGTCTGGTGATCTACTTTAGAAAATCAGCTAATGAAAATGCTGTGGATCACAACGGTCCAATCCGCATTTTGTTCTGTTGTGTATGCGGTTGCTGTGAGTCGGAAGCCGACTCCACGGCAGCTAACAACAACACTTAGAGAACTGCACTGTACTCAGAGTGAGGAATACACATGAAAAAAAAATTGCTAACAAATGTTCCTACCCTCTAAGCGCTTTCAGATGAGTTGGGGAACTAGGGCATAAACACATGAAAAGATAAACAATCACATGGGCAACAATGTCAGAGACACCACAGGTAGTATTCAGACCAGCCTGGCCGTGTCTGAAGGAGTTGTATCACAACTCTGCAGGTTATGTATCCTCTCTCCTATTTACGTAAAGGATATGGAGACCCAGGCAGGTTGAGGAAATTGTGCATATAGCTAATAAGTGGTGGGACCAGGAATTTAGAAATAGTTTACAGACAGAATAGATACATATGAAAAGTTTCAGAACTCTACAGAGTCCAAGAATATTAAAGCTGGAAAGTCCTTAAGGAAAATTCACTCAACAGCTTCATCTACAGATGAGCAAGCTGTACATAGCCTAAAGAGCTTATGTGATTTATCCAAAGTCACAAAGTTGGCTAAGAGAAGAGCCAAGAACTACATCAGTTCTGACTTCCAGTCCAAAGCTCTTTCCACCTGCAGCATGTGCTATCCTTAGACTGATGCTGCTTCCCCCTTCCTTCCCTTTTGAAAATCAATATGCTTTTAAAGTTCACTTGCAAACTGCTGTCCCACTGAGGACAATAAAAGAGAAATCAGGTGTCTCAAGACCATGAAACTCTATCTCCAAGAGGCGTCTGTGATCTGAGCATGTATCCTGACGGGTCATGAGTTGACTATGGGACATTTTAAAGTTTGTTTTTAAATGTACCTGTATTATGGACCATCTGGATAATCTTCTATAAAGAAGCACTCCCTCCCAACTCAAGGGTCCACTCCATCCCTTTAGTGTCCACCACTACTTATTATCCAAGATCAAAAAGAAAAGAGCAGACACTGGCTTACGGATTCACTTGCTCCAGGTGCAAATGAAGTAAGGCACTCTAAATAATAAATGCCCAGCATATCCACCATCACCAGTTGCCACTGAGTTGATTACCTTTGAGAAGAAAGGGTACAACACTCAAGTTTGAGAACATTGTGTGTCACATATGGTGGCAACCAGAATATCAGTTTTATACTGCACTCTACGCTCCACGCTACTCCCCTACCCACCTCTCCTCCCCAATCAAGTGCGGAGGCTTACCTGCAGAGCAATTTCCTTCTTCTTGCTGCCCATGGCTCTGCAAAGAAGACAAAAGCCCTGTTAGTGCTGGTTCGAGGCCGGCCCCTGGCGACAACCGGCTGTGCGGATCTGCAAATAAGAGCCTCCTTCAGACAGATCCCCCTGCCCCTTTTAAAGGTGCTTCTAAGCAGCAGCAAATAAACGCACGATTACAAAATGAACACCCTATGGAGGAAAAGAAGGCTCCAGCCCAAAATCGCCGGGCCGTTTTGGTGGATTTGCGGCCCCCTCCCCACCCAGGAGCGGTCCAGGCGCGCACTCCGAGCCCAGAGTAGGTGAATAGCAACCGGTCAGGAACCAGGGCTTTTATAACATACTATATAATTTACTTATAAACACCACGGAACTGTTATCTCTACTGTCCCTATGCATTACTGGGAAACTGAGCTACTGCGACGATCTCCCGACAGGTACCAGGCAGCGACGCGGTGAGAGCTTCTAGCAGGGTCCGAGCTGTCCCAGCAACGGTCGTCATGGCAACCTAGCACCGCGCCCAGTCTGCCCTGCGAGCATGCGCACGCGTAAGCACCGCCCGCTTTGAGTCGAATGTGATTTCAGAGTCGGAGGCTCTGAGCCCAGCAGAAAGGGAGGAGCGAGTCCCATCCCTGCTGTCCGGATTGGACTATGGGAACGCACTCATTGGCTGCAGTGTTTGTCAGTCTCTGGAGGCTTTGCATCCACCAAGGGCAGACCTGGTGTCGGTGCGCAGTACACCTGAATCCCTGCGTCCTGCCTTCATCCAGCTCTTCTGCCCAACAGGCCCGGTTTGCAGCTTTTCTACCGTTACACACCCACATAATGCGTGCCAGACAGGGGTGGCTCCAGATTTTGAGGGAGCTGAGGAGGTTCTCTTTAAGACAGAAATTACAAAATTACAAATTCAAAACGAGGTTAAAAAAAGTCAATATTTTTTAGAATGAGAAAATAAGTCAACAACCAATTACACATTTTTTAAAGCTGGCAAACCCTCATTCCTTTACAATCTACTCGCAATAAAGCAACTAGAGTCGTCTTTTTAAAAATACTATTTAGAGCATGTCCTTCCTTTGCTCTAAGTCCTTCACTGGCTCTCCACTGCCCTCAGAATAAAAGTCACAGCCCTTACAAAAGACTTTGATCTTCCCTCTTCGTCCCTGTTGCACTTCGGACCTCATGTTTAACTACTCCTCTCCAGCTCGCTCCTCACCAGACTATCTGGCTTCTTTGCTATGCATCAAATATTCTAGACACACTCCCCCTTAGCGCCTGGCACTGGCAGATCCCTCTGCCAACACACATTCCCCAGATATCTGGATGGCTGCTCTTTCATATCCGTCTTAGGCTGGGTTCTCTAGAGAAGCAAAACCAGTAAAGGGTATATATATAGAGAGATTTATATCAAGGAAATGGCTCGTGCAGTTTTTAGAGGCTGTACATCCCAAGTCCATGGGACAGGAAAGAGGATTCTCCTGATTCAGGTAGCTGCAAGGGCTGGCAAACCAAGACTGGCAGGCCAGAGAGCAGGGCTGTAAGAGGCTATGAAGGTGGATGAATCTCAAGATGGGTAGGCAAGCTGCTAGCTCAAGTCCCAAGAACCAGAGGTCAGATGAAGGGGAGCCAGCTGCAGGATCCAGAACAAGCCAAAAGCCCTGGAAAGGTGAGCAGGAAGGTAGTAGGCAGAGGAAGGTGGGGAGAGGAAAGCTGAGGGAGCAGTGAGCCCCCACAGGCTCCACCCTGCTGGTACCACTCAGCAGATTTCATCATGGGGGTGATCAAGTACCAAATTTCAGCAGGGAAGTGATCACAACATTATGCAACTGCCAAAACACTGGGAATCATGGCCCATTCGAGCTGAAACACAATCTTAACCATCCCAGCCCACTTCTTGTCAACCTGGAACCTGTACACATCTCCCCAAACCATACATAGTCTCTTAATAAAGACAATTACAAAATCATACTTGCACCCAACATGATACAACTAACTCATGTACAACTGAAAACGTACTAGCCCCGTTTGCATCTTATATTTTGTAAGTGAAAAAAACGAAAATGCACATATATAAAGCAGAAATACTCATAACAATTACAGTTCTCGTTTGTGCAACAGGTCATGTAGCCTTAACGGGTATTTAGAACTACTTTTTTCCACCCCCCATTCCATATTCCCTTTGCCTTCAGCAAGCACCTCACCTGGTCGTGGTTCTTTGCTCGTGGGGTGACCCAAACCTTCATTCCTGAAGGATCTGGGCCATTAGTAGTTATGTCAGAATTGGGTTGCTGTAGTTTTCCATTGACTTTAACACAGGGCATGGTAGTACTGAGAGATGCCCTAAGGGATCTCCTGCATTCCAGACATACTCTTCTTTACCTCCACTATGTAATATCAGTCCGATTTCCTCTTGGTAATCAGGATCAATCACACTCAGCAGATTTCAATATGGTTACTCCCTTCTTTACTTGTTGATCCAGAGGCATAAGGAGCCCAAAGAGGCCAGGTGGTATTCTTAGCTTCCAGTTCAATGGAATCTGTGATGTGTCTCCAGGTGGGAGCATTCCTCCCTTTGGAATTTATCAGGAAATTGATTTTATAAGCAGCCAACCCCACAGAGGTTTTAGATAGGCAAGGAGAGGGAAGAAGCAGAACAGATAGAGGAGGTGAGGAACCTCCTGAAAGAGTAATAACACAGGTCAAGGGCTGTAACACTGAAGACAGTGAGAGGCCTGGAAGAGGCTTTGCAGCACAGCCAGTGGTGACAGCAGAAACCTGCTGCTAAAAAAGCAGCTGAACAAGCAGCTACACTGGCTATGAGTTGGGCTGTGGGGCTGGCAAACCCCAAATCAGCATAGAGTGCAAAGATCCCAAGATCGGCAGGCAAGAAGGGAGGTAAGCTGCTAGCTCAAGTCCCAAGAACTGGAGATCAAACTAACAGGAGCCAGCTTCAGGATCCAGAGTAAGCAAAAGCCCACAAGCCTTGCGAGAAAGTCCACCTATACTGGATACAGGCCACACTCCCAAGGAAACTCCCTTTCAACTGACTGGCTGCTCACAGCAGATCCCATCATGGAGGTGATCACATTATATGAGATCTCATCATAGAGGTGACTACATCATTATATGACTGCCAAACTACATCATAAATGCAAAACTACTGAGAATCATGGCTCAGCCAAGTTGACACACAACCTTAATGATCACAGTCTACCCGTTGTCAGCTTGGCAACTGTACACATGTCTTTAAACCATACATAATCTCTGAATAAAAACAATTATAAAGTGATGCTTGCATCTAACATGATACCACGAACACACGTACAACACAAAATGCACTAACCCTATTTACATCTTATATTTTGTAAGTGAAGAAAACAAAAATGCTTGATGGACACATACAAGGAAGAAATACTTGTAACAATTACAGTCCACGTTTCTGTGCTGGTCACGTGATCGTAACTGGTATTTAGAACTTCCTTCTTATACCACCCATTCCGTATTCCCTTTGACCTCAACAAGCACCTCAGCTGGTCATGGTTCTTTGCCTGGTGGGGTGACCCAAACTTTCATTCCTGAGAGGTCTGGGCCTTTAGTAGTCGTGTCGGAATTGTAGTTTTCCGTTGACTTTAGTCACAGGGCATGGTAGTACTAAGAGATGCCTTAAGGGATCTCCAGCATTCCGGACACATCCTTCTTGCCTCCATGATGTAATATCAATCCGATTTCCTCTTTTTCCTCTAGGTAATCAGGATCAATCATACCAGCCAATATGGTAACTCCTTTCTTTACCTGTTGATCCAGAGGCATAAAGAGCCCAAAGTGGCCAGGTGGCATTCTTAGCTTCCAGTTTAATGGAATCAGTGTTGTGTCTCCAGGTGGTAGCATTCCTCCCTTTGGAACTAAGACCTCTAGACCTGTAGAGCATAGGGTCAGGGGGACAGGAAGCAAAAATTTTGTGAGTGGGTCACTAGGGGTAATAGTGAGTGGTGCCACTCCGTTTCCACCCTTTGATTCCTGGACCCATGAATCCTTGCTAGGGAGAAACAGCGCCATATATTGGATACTGGTTTAGAGCATATACAGCCTTCTGGAGAATATTACCTCAACCTTGCAAGGTATTGCCACATAGCTGGCAACGTAACTGTGTCTTTAGGAGGCCATTCCATCGTTCTATCAAGCCAGCTGCTTCCGGACAATGGGGAACATGGTAAGACCAGCAAATTCCATGAGCATGAGCCCACTGCTGCACTTCATTTGCTGTGAAGTGAGTCCCTTGATCCAAGGCAATGCTGTGTGGAATACCATGACGGTGGATAAGGCATTTTGTAAATCCACAGATAGTAGTTTTGGCAGAAGCATTGCATGCAGGGAAGGTGAAACCATATCCAGAATAAGTGTCTATTCCAATAAGGACAAAATGCTGCCCTTTACATGATGGAAGCTGTCCAGCGTAATCAACTTGCCACCAAGTTGCCGGTTGATCACCTAGAGGAATGGTGCCATATCGGGGAATCAGTGTTGATCTCTGCTGCTGGCAGAGTGAGCACTCAGCAGTGGCTGCAGCCAAGTCGGCCCGGGTGAGTGGAAGTTCATGTTGCTGAGCCCATGCATAACCTCCATCCCTGCCATCATGGCCACTTTGTTCCTGGGCCCATTGGGCAATGACGGGAGTGGATGGGGTAAGAGGGTGACTAGTTTCCACAGAACGCGTCATCCTATCCACTTGACTGTTAAAATCCTCCTCTGCTGAGGTCACCCTTTAGTGAGCGTTCACATAAGACTCAAATATCTTCACTTCTTTAGCCCATTCAGGGAGGTCTATCCACATACCTCTTCCCCATACCTCCTTGTCTCCCATTTTCCAATCATGTTTCATCCAAATCCCTGACCATCTAGCCAAACCATTGGCCACAGCCCATGAATCAGTATGCCATCACACATCTGGCCATTTCTCCTTCCAAGCAAAGTGAACAACCAGGTACAATGCTCAAAGTTCTGCCCATTGGGAGGATTTCCCTTCACCACTGTCCTTCAGGGAGGTCCCAGAAAGGGGCTGTACTGCTGCCACTGTCCACTTTCAAGTGGTGCCTGCATATCACGCAGAACCATCTGTAGACCAGGCACAAGTTTTCTCTTCTTCAGTCAACTAATTATAATGAACTCCCCATGAAGCCATAGGTGCCGACTGGGAGAAGGAAGGTAAATTGATGGGAGTGGAGATCATGGGCATTTGGGCTACTTCCTCATGCACCTTCCTTGTGCCTTCAGGTCCTGCTCGGACTCCATCTTGTATATACCACTTCCATTTAATGATGGAGTGCTGCTGTGCATGTCCAACTTTATGACTCTGTAGGTCAGACAACACCAAGTTCATGATGAGCAGCTCAGGTCACATGGTGACTTGGTGTCCCATGGTTAAGTGTTCAGTCTCTACTAAGGCTCAATAACAAGCCAAAAGCTGTTTCTCAAAAGGAGAGTAGTTATCTGCAGAGGATGGCAGGGCTTTGCTCCAAAATCCTAAGGGTCTTCACTGTGATTCACCAGTAGGGGCCTGCCAAAGACTCTGAACAGCATCTCTGTCTGCCACGGACACTTCAAGCATTATTGGATCAGCCGGATGATGTGGCCCAAGTTGTAGAGCTGCCTGCACAGCAGCCTGAACCTGTTGCAGAGCCTTCTCTTGATCTAGGCCTCACTCAAAACTGGCAACTTTTTGAGTCACTTGATAAATAGGCCAGAGTAGCACATCCAAATGAGGAATATGTTGCCTCCAAAATCCAAAGAGGCCCACTAGGTGTTGTGCCTCCTTTTTAGTTGGAGGGGAGGGGCAGATGCAATAACTTATCCTTCACTTTAGAAAGAATATCTCGAATGTCCCAGATCCCTGGATCCCTAGAAATTTCACTGAGGTAGAAAGTGCCTGAAGTTTTATGGGATTAATTTCCCATACTCTAGCACGCAAATTTTTTTTTTAAATGTGGTGAAAAAATTTATATTTAGAATTAGCCAGCTGGACTCAATTTATATGATCCCAATTTTGTTGGCAACATCCATAGCATCATAGTCAGGAGCCAGCTGAACATATGCCTTCTTCTCTCCATCAGGTCTGATCAAGGTGTTGACCTTGGCCACATCAATGTCATAGAGTTTCTTCACAGCCTGCTTGATCTGGTGCTTGTTGGCCTTGACATCCACAATGCACACAAGTGTGTTATTATCTTCTATCTTCCTCATGGCTGACTTAGTGGTCAGAGGGACTTGATGATGGCATAGTGGTCAAGCTTGTTTCTCCTGGGGGCGCTCTTCCGAGGGTATTTGGGCTGCCTTTGCAGCCTCAGTGTCTTGGGCTGCTGGAAGGTGGGTGAAGTGCGAATCTACTTTTTTTGTGACTGTGGACGCCTTTCAGCACTGCCTTCTTGGCCTTCAATGCCTTTGCTTTGGGTTCCGTTTTGGGAGGGGCAGGGGCTTCCTTCTTCGCTTTCGGCACCATCTTCATAGAAAGGGCACACAAATATTTTAACGGTAAGTCCAAAGTCATTGACATTTCTTCCTTACTAGGTCCAATCAGCATAATGTCATCAATGTAATAGACCAGAGTGACATTTTGTGGAAGGGAAAGACAATAAAGTTCCCTGTGGAATAAATTATTACAGAGGGCTGAAGAGTTGATATAGCTCTGAGGTAAGACACTGAAGCTTTATTGCTGGCCTTGCCGGCTGAAGGCAAACTGCTTCTGATGGTCTTTCAAAACAGGTATGGAGAAAAAGGCATCAGCCAGATCAATAGCTGCATACCAGCTATCTGGAGATACATTAATTTGCTCAAACAATGAAACCGCATCTGGAACAGCAGTTGCAATTGGAGTCACTGCCTAGTTAAGTTTGCAATAATCAACTGTCATTCTCCAAGATCCATCTGGTTTTTGCACAGGCCAAATAGGAGAGTTGAATGGGGATGTGGTGGGAATCACCATGCCTGCATCCTTCAAGTCCTTGATGGTGGCAGTAATCTCTGCAACCCTTCCAGGAATGCAGTTTTCCTTTTGGTTTACTATTTTCCTAGGTAGTGGCAGTTCTAAAGGCTTCCACTTGGCTTTTCCTACCATAATAGCCCTTACTCTACTTCAGGAATCCAATATGGGTGTTCTGCCACTTTCTGAGTATATCTATTCCAATTATGCATTCTGGAACGGGGGAGATCACTACATGATGGGTTTGGAGACCCACTGGACCTACTATGAAATGGACATGAGCCAAGACTCCATTAATAACCTAACTTCCATATGTCCCCACTCTGACTGGTGGGTCACAGTGACGTTTTGGGTCCCCTGGAATTAGTGTCAGTTCAGAGCCAGCATCCAGTAATCCACAAAAAGTCTGATTATTTCCATTTCCCCAATGAACAGTCTCTCTAGAAAAAACCATAGATCCCTTTGGGGAATCCTGGGAGAAAGATTAACAGTATAAGTTTTTTGCAGTGTAATGGAATCTTTCTTCAAGGGGATACAGCCTCCCCTTCATTCAAGGGGTTTTGGGTCTGTAAATTGGCTCAAGTCTGGGGATTGATTGAGGGGCCTGACTGTATTCTGACCATTCAAGTTGGACTGCTCTGCACTTGACCTAGAATTCTTCCACTTGTTTGGAACAAGTACATATTTAGTAGATTTTCTATTTCACTCCTAGGAACACCATGACTACGTAGCTAATACCATAAGTCCATATGAGTCAGACTACTCTGATTACTGCTGTGACTCCACTGTCCATTACAGTAACACATTCCCACCTTGTCTTTGTCAATTGAGTGCTGCCATTTGGGCCCTACTACCATGGTGTATAATTAGCAACACTGCAGTTAGGTGTCTTAATTCAGTTAGGGCAGTTCCCACTGTCAAATCCGACTTACATAAAATAGCAATCAGGACAGTCTTCAAGGATGCTGGGGTGCCCTTCACAAATTTGTTCCTCAAAGTTGTGGTAACAGGTGTGTCCTCTGAACACTCCATGTTTGGGTCTGTGGGTCTAACCTGATAAATTCACTCTAACATGCCAATTTCCCTAAGCCTTTGGATACCTTCTTCTACAGTATACCAAGGCAGGTCTGGCATTTCGATTTGATTTAGTGTAGGCCACCTCATAATCCATACTTCAGTGAACCAACCAAATAAAATATTAGATTCCTTCCTAACCTCTTAAGCTGAAACACTGAATGAAGAATCTGTGCTTAGTGGGCCCGTATCAATAAACTCAGACTGATCCATATTTATGTTCCTTACACCATTATCCCACACCCTTAATAGCCATTCCCACACATATTCCCCAGGTTTCTGTTTGTACATATTAAAAAAGTCAAGAAGTTCTTTTGGAGTGTAGTGTACTTCCTTCTTGGTCAGACTTTGTACTTCACCTTTTGGGGCTCGCTGGGACTTAAGTCCAGTTATAGGTCTAGAAGCCAAAATGGGTGGTGGGGATGTGTTTTGAGAACATTCAGCATTGTCTTGTAAGGCATCTGCCTCAGACGATGCCTCAGGCAATGACTCAGGCAAAGACATTCCAGACATAGCTGGGTTAATGTCATTAGACAGGGATGGAGGGGCTAATGATTTTACTGGGGAGGGTGGCTTAGCAGAAAAAGATGGAATGAGCTCTTCAGATGGGAGAGAGAGGGCTGGTTCTGTTGGTAAGAGTGATTCAATGTAATTTAGGGGCTCAGTGTCTCCAGCTTCCTGATTATCTGTCCGCATGTCCCCATCCCAAGTTTCAGGATCCCATTTCTTCCCAATCAAGACACTCACTGTAATTTCAGACACCAGTCAAGGTTGAGAATTCAACTGGCATTGTAATTCAGCCGCTTTTATGATAAGACTCTGGATTAGGCTTTTGGAAATATCAGCTCTGTTACCACAAGAAATAAGTCTTTCTTTCAAGGCACAAATGGAAACTTTGAGGTGTTTTATGCGGCACTGGAGCTGTGACTCTGAAGCCCTAAGCTCATCTCTTTCTTTCTCCACTTTGTCTACAGAAAATAAAACCAACCAACCAGCTTCCTTATACTTCTCATTGTGACCAAATTGTAGAAAGGTATCAAACATGTGATCATCCAGAGCCCCACCTTTCGCCAACATCTGATCTATTGGTGGTGATATTTTGTGTATTTCTATTGCCACCTCACGCCATGGATTAGCAGTGCCCTCTTTACTACTGGAAACAGAGTTATCAACATCTTTAGAAAACTCATCTTACAATTTTGTTTCTCTAGAACCACTCTAGGTACCAAATGTCTTAGGCTGGGTTTTCTAGAGAAACTACACCAGTAAAGCGTGTAAATATATATAGAGAGAAATTTATATCAAGGTAATGGCTCATGCAGTTGTAGAGGCTGGAACTTCCCAAGTCTGTGGGTCAGGCTGGAGGCTTCTCCTGATTCACATAGCCACAGGGGCTGCCAAACCCATGAATGGCAGGTCAGACAGCAGGACTCTGGCCCACAGGCTGTGAAGACTGACGAATCCCAAGATCAGCCAGCAAGATGGAGGGTATGCTCCTAGCTCAAGTCCCAAGAACTGGAGGTCAGATGAACATGAGCCAGCTGAGGGATCCAAAGTGAGCAAAAGTCTTGACAGAATGTCCACCTATATTGGATGCAGGCCACTCTCCCAAGGAAACTCCCTTTCAACTATTGGCTACTCACAGTAGATCCCATCATGGAGGTGATCCCATTGTATCAGATCTCATTATAGAGCTGATTACATCATTATATAACTGCCAAACTACATTATAACTGCCAAAGTATTGATAATCATGGCCCAGCCAAGCTGACACTCGACCTTAATGATCACGTGTAATATCCCTCTTTATGCCCGATGATTTTCCCTATTCTGAAGTCTACTTCGTCTGGTGTCTTTTGTTGCTTTTACCTTTTGGTTGAGAACCAGCCATCTTGTGTAGTACAGTCTGGGAATGGGTTAAGTCTCTTCCTTTGCTAGGTGTCTTAGTTATCTAGTGCTGCTATAACAGAAATACCACAAGTGGAAGGCTTTAACAAAGAGAAGTTTATCCTCTCACAGTCTAGTAGGCTAGAAGTCCGAATTCAGGGTGCCAGGTCTAGGGGGAAGGCTTTCTCTCTCTGTCAGTTCTCAGGGAAATTCCTTGTCATCAACCTTCCCCTTGTCTGGGAGCATCTCAGCACAGGAACCCCGGGTCCGAAGGATGCACTCTGCTTCTGGCGCTGCTTTCTTGATATGAGGTCCCCCGTCTCTCTGCTCGCTTCTCTCTTTCATATCTCAACAGAGACTGACTTAAGACACAATCCCATCTTGTAGATTGAGTCCTGTCCCATTAACATAACTTTCTGCAATCCTGCCTCATTAACATCATAGAGGTAGGATTTACAACACAGAGGAAAGTCACATTCGACGACAGAATGGTGGACAATCACACAATACTGGGAGTCATGGCCTAGCCAAATGGATACACATTTTGTGGGGACACAATTCAATCCCCTACCACTAGGCCTATAGTGTGGAGGGTTGAAGTAATCTAGTTAGGAGTTGAGCTAAACTTGTACAGCCTGTCTGTGCCCCCTGGTCCTGCTTATGCTTGATTTCACTTTACTATGGAGTTCTGCTGGCCTTGCCTGACTTTGGTGGGTCTGATAGTATCTAATGCATTGTGAGAAGTTCTGGTCACATGTTCACTTAACGTCCCATGCTCAGTTTCTACCAGAGCCCAGTAGCTTAACATCAGCTATTTTTTTTATAATGGTTATAGTTCTCTGCTGAAGATATCATATTCTTGCTTCAGAACCCTAAAAGACTGAACTAGGATATTTCTATCGGACTTAGTAAAGACTCCACACAGCATTTTTTTCCAATCATTGATACCTCTGGAACCATGAGGTCTGCTGGATCTTAAGGCTGAGGTAACAAGGCTGCTTGCACTAGTCTGAACCTGCTTTAGAGCCCATTCTTGCTCTGGGTCCCACTCAAAGCTATCAGTCTTATAAATTACCTGATAAATCAGCTAGAGCAGCATTTCCAAGTTTATTCATATACTGGAGTACTATATATCAGTGAAAATGATTGAACTACCATCATGTGTAAATCTCAAAAACATAACATTGAGTAAAATTACAAGTTGCAAAAGAGTACACATAGTATAATACCATTTATATAAAATGCAAACACAAAATTTAATAGGTAGTTGAATTGTTGCTTACTAACAAAGAATTATAAATAAAAGTTTCAAATTGATGTTATTCATGGTAAGGGGAAAAGATTAGAAAAGAACACATACATAATGTCTTATTTCTTAAATTGGATGGCCAGTACGTGAGTATTTATATTTAACAGTTTTTCTACCTTATATACACATTACGTAATTTGTTTCCAGGTTTTTCAAGTGTGCTGCTACAAGAATTTTTGTAAATAACACACAGTTTCTGTCAACAAAATCATATCATGATGACCTCAATTCTAAATACCCGTTTTTAAAATACTTTCTCCAAACAAATTTGTGGTTGTCAAGGGTTAGGGATGGTGGGGGAGGGGTGGTGTGACTACAACGGGGTGGCATGAGGGAGATCTTTGTGGCGATGGAACTGTTCTATATCTTGATTGTGGTGATGATTACATGAATCTAAACATGTGGTGAAGAATATTGAATATACCATGGACTGCCAGAAGAACAAAGCAATCTGTCTTGGAAAAGTACAGCCAGAATGTTCCCTAGAAACAAGAATGGAGAGACTTTGCCTCACGTATTTTGGACGTGTTATCAGGAAGGACCAGTCCCTGGAAAAAGACTTCATGCTTGGTAACACAGAGACGCAGCAAAAAAGAGGAAGACCCTCAACAGTATGAGTTGACACAGTGGCTGAAACAATGGGCTTAAACATAGCAATGATTGTGAAGATGGTGCAGGATGGGGCAGCATTTCGTTCTGTTGTAGGTAGGGTTGCTACGAGTCAGAACCGACTTGATGGCACCTAACAACAACAACACGTGATAAATTGACACAGAACTATACACACACCTTGTACCAATGTCAGTGTTCTGGTTTTGATATTGTAATATTGTGAAGTAACATGACTATTGAGGGAAACTGGGTAAAGGATACTTGAGACCTCGCTATATCACCTTTGCAACTTCCTGTGAATCTATAATTATTTTAAAATAAAGTTTTTTTTTAAGAAAAATTCTCTCCATAGCACAAGATTCTTTTAAAAAGCAGTTCCTGTCTCACTCACTATTAAAATATCACATTTACTTTGAATGAAAAACTAGATGGTGCCCGGCTACCACCACCGACTGCTCTGTTAGGGGTCACAATGGAGGGTAGTCTGCTTCCATAGAGATTTACAGCCTTGGAAACTCTATGGGGTCACTATGAGTAGGAATCAACTTGATGGAAGTGGGGTTTTTTGGATATAGGGCAAAATAACACACATGAGGAAACTGCTTCTTAGTTCAATCATATATATAAGACTAAATGGGCACACTAGCCCAAAAGCAAAGACAAGAAGGCAGGAAGGGACAGCAAAACTGGACAAATGGAAACGGAGAACCCGGGGTGGAGAAGGGAGAGTGTTGACGCATTGCGGGGTTGGCAACCAATGCCACAAATCAATCTGTGTACTGTTTACTAAGAAACTAATTTGCTCTGTAAACTTTCACCTAAAGCACAATTTAAAAAAATTAAATGTTTATTCGAAACTATCTGATGCATAGTATACCCTTAGAGACTGCTTTTCATCTCAGAAAGAATTGACACATTTTTGCATAGGCAAATGCATAATTCATCTGTAAGTTCAGAATCTCTTTTAGGTGTTTGATCAGGAGGTACCAGCCACCCTCTGTGAACTGCAGAGAGGTGGGAATACCAAAGACTTACTGTCACTCATCCTGCTGAGCATCTGCCTTTGCCTACTTCAGTTCTGAATCTACGTGCTCTTTTCTTGCAGAGTGAGTCCATTCAGTCCTCAGAGCTAGAGTCATTTTTTTAACACAGAGCATTGTACACTGGGTCTACTTGATGCAAGTCATGTTCATGGCCCCAAAGGGCTGGTTCCTGAAACTCCTGAATTGTTGAGAATCTCTCTTAGAACTTAGTTCCAAAATAAAATTTGCTCTTACTTATCGAAATCAGATGTCAAACTCTTCCTGCCAGTAGACTGAAAGGTATACTCATACCAGTTGCTGTCAAGTAGACCCTGACTCATGACAACCGCATGTGTGTTACAGAAGAACTGTGCTCCATAGGGTTTTTAATGGCTGATATATCAGAAGTAGATTGCAAGGCCTTTCTTCTGAAGTGCCTCTGGGTAGCAGCTGAGCACATTAACTGTCTGTACCACACAGGGACTCCAAACTGAAAGACGGCCTTTTTAGTCTTCCTGAAAGGGTTGAAATTTCTTACCGTGTTGTTGCTGCTATAAAATGTATTTACATCTTTGCCAGGCTGAATCATAGAAATAAATTTAGGAGATCAAAAGAACACTCCATTTTTCACCTGTTGTCTCATGCAATTAGTATTATTTTTTATTGTATTTTAGATGAAGGTTTACAGAATCAATAGTTTCTCATGCAATTATTAATTTAAGTAATTATCTTGAGTCACCCCTGCTTTTGTGTGTGTATATATGTGTTTGTGTGATGTGTGGTGAAAATATACACAGCAAAACATACATCGATTCAACAATTTCTACATGTACAATTCAGTGACACAGATTACATTCTTCAAGTTGTGTGGTCTTTCTCCCTATCCTTTTCCAAGTTATTCTATCGCCACTAACATAAGCTCACTGCCCCCTAAACAAAAGCTCCCCCTTTTCCCTCCCTCCCACCCCTGATAACCACAATTTTTGACTTTTATATGTTTTCTAATTTTATATAAGTGAAATTATATGCTTTTCACATCTTGACTTAATGAAGTTTCCATCTTGTACATATTTTATGAACTGGGTCAGTAATTTGATTGATTTGTCTGAAAATCAGAGGCTTTTTCAGACTAGTGCTTTAATTAGCCCTGCCCTAAGGGAGGTTTTGTGGTAAAAATACATATAACAAAGGTACTCTTTTTCATTTGTCTGTTTGTTTGTTTTTATTTTAATGCAAAAAACTTTTAACATAAGGGGTTACAGTGATGTTTTGGAGTCTGAAAGATTTCTTTAAAATCTTATTTCTTTCTACTGCAAGTCATGTTCATTGTCACAAGGTGGTGGTTTACTCAAGGGAAATCCCTCTGAGATCCAAATTGGATACTAGGAGCATTTTCTTTATTAAAATATTTCAGAACTGGTGTGATCGTGTAAAACAAGAATGAGCCTACTCACTTTAAGAGCAAAGCATAAACCAAAGCAGGTTAACTTTCCCTGGTAACTTCCAGTTTTTCATCCTGGACAATTGATACAGATATACATGTATATACATAGATAGATAGATAGATAGATAGATAGATATGTGTATATCTATGGCTTTTTCTAGCTTGATACTTCTTTGCTGCCAGACATAATGTTTTCCTTTTTTCTGTAAATAACAGCATGTCCCTACTATGACTTGCTCTGAGGAAGGCAGCTAAGAGTCGCAGAACAAGGAGCTTTAGAGTCAGACAGACTAGGGGTAGATCCTGAATCTACCTCCTACTCCTGTGTGAGTCTGGGTAAGTTACTTCAGCTTCCAGATCCTCTGTTTCCTCAACTTTAAAGTGGGGAATATAATACCCACCTTTCAGGAATGTTGTGGAGAGAAATAACATCTTTCTAAGTTTCTTGACATGTAGGCCTCAGGCGTTAAAGCCATTATTACTATTATTGTTGCTGCTGCTTCTGTTATTATTGCTATCACTGTTAAGGTATCATGCTCCCTTTTCATAGTGTAAAAACATTCTGGGAAGCTTCCCAGTCAAGGGTCTCAATGGTCAGCTCTCCCCCATCCCCTTGCATCCAGACAATTTGATTCCTTTTCCTCAGTCAGTAGAGGTGATGAGTGTTGCTTCTGGGCCCAGTGGTTAAGTATCAAATGTGGAATTCTCTACAGTCTGCCCATCTGTCAGCTTGATGTCACAGGGTGACTTTAATTACCAGAAAGAAGTTTTTAAATTTTGATGTTTAGTTTACTGATTTTAATTTTATGTTTATTACTTTCTTTGTCCTGTCTAAGAAATCTTTGCTTACGTCCAGGTCATGATGATGTTCCTCTTACTTTCTTCTAGAAATTATTAAAAAAGTTATAATTACATTTAGGTCTATGGTCCATCTCAAATTCCTTTTTATTTTCTGTTTTACTGTATATATTTTTTGGTGGTACAATACACAGGTAGTCCCCAACTTAGGAAGGGGTTCCATTCCGATGACTCCGTTCTAAGTCGGTTCTGATGTAAGTCAAATAAATTTTTTTTTTTAGTTTTCATTATTGCCGCTATATGGCAGTGTTCTGAACAGTGTGATCATTAAGGTTGTATGGAAACTTGGCTAGGCATGATTCTCAGCGTTTTGGCAGTTATGATGTAGTTTGGCAGTCCTATAATGATGTGATCACCTCTATGATGAAATTTGATACAATGTGATCATCTCCATGATGGGATCTGCAGTGAGTAACCAATCAGTTGAAAGGGAGTTTCCTTGGGGGCGTGGACTGCATCCAATATAAGTGGACTTTCTGGCAAGGCTCGTGGGCTTTTGCTCACACTGGATCCTGCAGCTCGCTCCTGTTCATCTGACCTCTGGTTGTTGGGACTTGAGCTAGTAGCTTTCCTGTGATCTTGCCTACCCATCTTAGGATTCGTTGATCTTTGCAGCCTGTGAGCAAGAGCCCTGCTCTCTGACCTGCCAATCATGGGTTCGCCAGCCCTTGTGGCTATGTGAATCAAGAGAAGCCTTCATCCTGACCCATGTTCCAGCTCTACAACTACATGAACCATTTCCTTAATATAAATTTCTCTCTCTAGCCTTGAATAAATAAAGCATTACTCAAGAAGAAGAACAAAGTGGGAGGCCTCACACTACCTGATTTTAGAACCTATTATACCACCACAGTAGTCAAAACAGCCTGGTACTGGTAGAACAAAAGATACACAGACCAATGGAACAGAACTGAGAATGCAGACATAAATTTATCCATCTATGAGCAGCTGATATTTGAGAAAGGCCCAAAGACCATTACTTGGGGAAAAGACAATCTCTTTAACAAACGATGCCGGCATAACTGGATATCCAACTGCAAAAAACTGAAACAAGACCCATATCTCACACCATGCACAAAAACTAACTGAAAATGGATCAAAGACTTAAATATAAAATCGAAAACGATAAAGATTATGGAAGAAAAAATAGGGACAACACTATAAGCCCTAATATATGGCATAAACACAATACAGACTATAAGTAACAATGCACAAGCATCAGAAGAGAGACTAGATAACTGGGAGCTCCTAAAACTCAAACAATTATGCTTATCAAAAGACTTCACCAAAAGAGTAAAAAGACATCCTACAGACTGGGAAAAAAAATTTTGGCTAGGACAAATCTGATCAGTATTTAATCTCTAAAATCTACAAGATACTGCAAAACCTCAACAACAAAAAGACAAATAACCCAATTAAAAAATGGGCAAAGGATATGAACAGGCACTTCGCCAAAGAGGATATTCAGGCGGCTAACAGACACATGAAGAAATGCTCACAATCATTAGCCATTAGAGAAATGCAGATCAAAACTACAATGAGATATCATCTCACCCTAACAAGGCTAGCACTAATCAAAAAAACACAAAATAATAAATGCTGGAGAGGTTGTGGAGAGACTGGAACACTTATACACTGTTGGTGGGAATGTAAAATGGTACAACCACTTTGGAAATTGATTTGGTGCTTCCTTAAAAAGCTAGAAATAGAAGTACCAAAGGATCCAGCTATCCCGCTCCTTGGAATATATCCTAGAGAAATAAGAGCTGTCACATGAATAGACAGATGCACACCCATGTTCATTGCAGCACTGTTCATAATAGCAAAAAGATGGAAACAACCTAGATGCTCATCAACAGATGAATGGATAAATTATGGTATATCCACACAGTGGAATACTACACAATGATAAAGAACAACAATGAAGCCGTGAAACATCCTATAACATGGAGGAAACTGGAACTCATTATGCTGAGTGAATTTAGTCAGTCACAGAATGACAAATATTGTATAAGACCACTATTTAAGAACTCAAGAAAAGATTTAAACACAGAAGAAAACATTCTTTGATGGTTACGAGGGTTGGGAGGGAGGATGAGGGTTATTTACTAACTAGATAGTAGATAAGAATTATCTTAGGTGAAGGGAAGGACAGCACACACAATGGGGGAAGTCAGCACAACTTGACTAAACCAAAGCTAAGAAGTTTCCTGAATACAATCAAACACTTTGAGAGACAGAGTAGCAGGGGTAGGGGTCTGGGGACCATGGTTTCAGAGGACATCTAGGTCAATTGGCATAACAAAGCTTTTTTTTTCCTTTTTTTTTTAATTGTTGTAATTAATGACGTTTACATTTCAAGTTAGTCTCCCATACAAAAAAAAAAAAAATTTTTTACATACATTGTTATGAGACCCCAACTGCTCACCCGATTCTGCAACAGCACACTCCTCCCCTTTTCCCCTGATCCCCCAGGAACATTCAACCAGCTCGTAACTCTCTCTGCCTTCCCATCTCACCTCTGGACAGAAGCTGCCCCTTTGGTCTCTGGTATCTACTTGACTAAGAGGCACAGTCTTCACGAGTATCACTTTATGTCCCACAGTCCAGCCCAATCCCTGTCTGAAGAGTTGGCCTTGGAAATTGTTTTAGTTCTAGGCTGATAGAGAGTCCAGGGGCCATGCTTTCCGGGGCACCTCCAGTCTCAGTCAGACCATTAAGTCTGGCCTTCTTACTAGAATTCGAGTTCTGCATCCCATCCTTCTACTGCTCCATCAGGGACACTCTGTTGTGTTCCCTGTCAGGGCGGTCATTGGTGGTAGCCGGGCAACATCTAGTTCTTCTGGCCTCAGGCTGATGAAGTCTCTGGTTTATGTGGCCCATTCTGTCTCTTGGGCTAATACTTCCCTTGTGTCTTTGGTGAATTGGCGTAACAAAGCTTATTAAGTAAATGTTCTGCATCCTACTTTGGTGAGTAGCATCTGGGGTCTTAAAAGCTAGCAAGCGGCCATCTAAGATGCATCAATTGGTCCCAACCACGTGGAGTAAAGGAGAATGAAGAACTCCAAAGACACAAGGAAAGTTTTAGCAGTGGAGCTCTTAACCACTGCGCCACCAGGGCTCCATACATATATAGTACATATATATATATATATATGTATTCTAACTTCTTTAGAGTTCTCTTCCCACACAGCACATCCCCCACTGGCAGCTTCCCCCAATACACCAGAGAGTGAGTTCCCAGTGCACCACCCCTGTGGGCAGTTTTCCAGCAACTTCAATGGGGTGGCACCTTTCCATGAATGGCTTCCCTCAACACTTAAGAGGAAGACTTTCCGGTGAAGTTCATCTGCATGGAACTTCAGTGAACTTCTTCATCATCCAGTGGATCATGGCTGCACTCTCCAACAAGGTATGGATCTCAGCCTCGAGACAGAAAGTGGGAGTTGGGATCTTATCCTGATTTTTTCCTTCCTTGTTTGCTCTGCCTGCCCTAGAGGGAGTGGCTGTTTCCTCTAATTTATATCTGTCTTATCTATCTAGATATATATACATACATATATATAATCTTCTAAATTCTTCAGAGTTCTTTTTCCCCCTTAGTTGGTAATTCTCTTTTATATGTAATCATTCTTTTTATTAAAATTTCCCTCTCCAAATTACTGTGTAGTTTCTGTCTTCTGAGTGAGCCCTGACTGATACATGGATATACAATTTTATACTTCTACCAGTAGTGTACAAGAGTTTCAGTTCTTCACTATCAGTTATTTTAAAGCCCTTGTCTACTAACTCCAACCTCTGGATGATCTGTGTGTCTGCTTCTGTCGCCTGTTTCCCTTCTTGCTTATGAACTATATCTTCATGACTCCTCACAGGCCTATTTTTTACTATATGCAGACATTGTATATATAAGGGGCATAGAGACTTCAGGTGATGTAATTTGCCATAAAGATGGTTCCCTCTTTCTTCTTGTGAGAAAATGGGGGTGAGGAATTGATCACTTCAGTCCAATAAAGCTGGATTGGGACTAGGTTTCAATTTATAAGACTCAATCTATCCCTGGTTTATCCCTATTCATAGCATGTGATCTTCCTGGGCTTTTGATTGACAGCCTCACAGATCTCTCTATCCTTAGCTGTGAAAAGCTGGAGATTCAGCTCTGCCACCCTAGAAGTTCCCAATCCAGCTGTACAGACTCTGTTCCCATGCAACTTCAAAATCTGGCAAATGTCTTAATGGGGAATTGGTCTTGTGTTTGAGGCAGGCCCTTCCTCCTTGACAAGCATTTGTTTTGTAAGTACTGGTAAAGATTTAATTCTGCTTCTTAGATGAATTCTCAGGCCCAGAACTCATCAAATGTCCTGTGGAGAAAACTGTTTGCATGTTTAAGACCCCCTGTATTCCACTCTGTCATTCCTGTACCATGTATCACTAAAAGCTTTGCTGGTTTCTCTTTCCTCCATTAAAAACCCTCTTTCTGGGCCAAGCCTGATCACTAGCCAGTGCCTCAAATTGGCCAATGTTCCCGGGGGGTGGGGGGCAGGGGAGGAGGACATCTGGAGAGCTTCATCTCACTCTGTTGCAGTTGGAGCATTGACCTGACACGACCTACTACATTCTACCCAGAAGTGGAAATCTCCTAGGCCTTGGCAATTCAAAATTCTTTTCAAGTAACTATCTCTCACATGTACTTTAAAATATTAGAGATGACTTATCTTTCTTGAAAAGTTTCTGAGGTGTCATTACCCTGAGCTTCTGGGTGTCAACATATACTGTTTTTCAACCTGTTGGTGGATTGAAAACCCATCAGTGCATCATGAAATCCATTTAGTAGATCTTGACAGTATTTACAAAAGTAAAATAGAAAAGATTAGAATGCATCACATATAGTAAAGTATTGTTTTATGAAACTTTTATTTCACTCGTGTTTATATAGTGTGTGTGTTCTAGTTTGCAATGTAAAACCTATTTCTTCCTATAGAGTGCAGCCAGGGGCAGATTAACTTGAAGCAAGTTACTCACAGGCGTACATTAAGCAAGGTACGATGTGGTGAAAAACAGGTGATATTGTTCATTAAGTAAGCACAAGTAAGCCCATGCTTACCTTGCTTATTGGGTAATCCATCCCTGGTTGTAGCCCAAAATGTTTAAAAGCCACTGGACTTGAGTTTAAATGGAGGAAGAGTCAAAGGGGAGAAAAAGGAATTATCAGAAAAAAATGTATTAGTTGAACATGGACAACTTTTTAGAGAAGTTTGGCCGTGAGTGAGGAGAACATTGATTGGAAGCTGTTCTTCTGGCCCATAGAGCAAGAGGGAGCCCATGTGAGGGATGAACTTTAAGCATTAGAGAAATGAACCCAGTGATGCCCAGCATCCTAATGAGGTTGGAGGGGTAGGGAGGTCTAAAGATAAGAAGTGACTGAACCAGGGGTTGGTAAAGGCATGCAAACCCTGAGAGCAGACAATGCAGTTCTTGGCACTATGTCATGGGCAGCCCAGAGGGAGAAAGGCCTTGTATTTGGCACAAAGGAAGAAAGCTGAGGAGATAAACAGCATGGGGGTGGGGCAAGGCTCTTCTGCTAGCCCATGGTTGGTGCTTCAGGGTCAGCAAAAGATCTAATTTCAGCCACAGGCCTGAAGAGACTGTGACTAGAAAGAGTGCTGGTCTCCTCCTCGTCACCCTCCTCACCCCTGCCAAATACACACAACTGATCTGCCATTGAGGCCACCTGGCATAGTGGAAAGTGTGCAGGCTTTTGGACAGAAGAACCTGGCTCTCAATCTACTAGCTAGCTGGGCTTGAGTTTACATCTCTTCGTGTCTAAACCAGGGACATGAGACCTTCTGTACAAGGTGGTTGGGAGGTGTGCAGACCATCACTTCTGTCCGTGTCTGTCACGCTGTGAGGGCCTCACTGGGGTGGCGAGTTCTGGAGAAAGGGTGTGCTACAATGGCCTGTCTGGCTCCTGACCCTGAAGTCCCCTGGCCTCCCAGGTTTGCTCACTGAGCCCCCAGGCACCAGGTCAGCTCTGTTCTGAATGATGGGCTCAGCAAGCCTCTGGGCATAGGGGCAAATCAGGGCACTTTGCAGTGGGTGAAACACGCTTGTGTCACTGAGCTGGGTGGACCTTCCTAGTGACTCTGACTTTTGCCCTGTTTCAGAAGCTGGCACTTGGCCTTGTGGCCAGCCTTGGACCTCAGGGCCTGAAACTTGGGCCTGAGCTGTGCTTGGGTTCTAGGCCAGGAGTCTTGCCTGCCATGTTTCAAACATATCTGATCAGCCATGCAGATCAGTGCAATCATGCCTCAACATATAATGTTTTCTCTCTCCCTTTAAAAAAAAAAAATTGCCATGGAGTCAATTCTGACTCATGGCAACCCCGTGTGTGTCATAGTAGAATTGTGCTCTATAGGGTTTTCAGTGGCTGCTTTTTCAGAGGTAGCTCTCCAGGCCTTTCTTCTGAGGTGTCTTTAGATGAACTTGAACCTCCAATCTTTTATTAGCAGCAGAGTACGTTAACATTTACACCATCCAGGGAATCCCTCTCCCTTCTAACAACAAAAAAAAATTTCATAGGGTTTTCTTGACTATAATCATTACAGAAGCAGATTTCCAAGCATTTCTTTTGTGATGCCACTGGGTGTGTTTGAACAGTTAACTTTTAGGTTAGTGGTTGAGAGCAAACCCTTTGCACCACCCAGGAACATTTTAACCCATTGCTGTTTAGTCGAGTCCAACTCAATAGTGACCCTATAGGACAGAATAGAACCGCCCCATAAAAGTTCCAAGATTGTAATCTTTATGGAAGCAGACTGCCACATCTTTCTTCCGCAGAGCAGCTCAAATTGCCAAACTTTCTGTTTGCAACTGTGCCACCAGGGCTCCTTAGGAGCCTTCTAGGCCTGACTAAAGATTATTTATGCTTCATCACCTCCCCTAGAAAGCCTGTCTGAGTGCTCGCTCCCTCTCAGCACCGGGTTAGATGCCCTTCCTCTGAGCTCCCACAGCCCCGTCTTTTTCTCTTCCACAGTACTTACCTCCCCTTTGGCACTGTGAACTTGCTTGTAGGCAGTCTCTGCTACAGAGCCTGGCATACAGTCAGTGCTCTGCAGTGTTTAGAGAATCAATGAACTATTAAATCCAGATCTCACTTTTCTGCTCAGTGACTCTACTCTCTAAAGCCCCTATTTGCCAGCAACCAAGTCATACTTTATTTTATTTTAGGGTTCAAAGAGCAGAGGACGCAGCCCAAATGGCCTTCTTCTCCCCCAAATGTGACAAGGGGCTTCAGAGAAGCAGGTGGAAGTGAGGATGTAGGGTGGCCACAACAGACCATTGGGATGTCAGTCAAAGCCTGCATCAGAGTGGGGACCCCAGCACGGCATGCAAAACTCTGGGTAGTGAGGTCTCCTGAGGTCTAGGGTGGAGGAAGAAGCTTTGGAAGTGCGAAGAGGGTGAGTTTCCTGGATGTATAAGTCCCAAG
Source organism: Trichechus manatus latirostris (assembly GCF_000243295.1). Taxonomy (NCBI): domain Eukaryota; kingdom Metazoa; phylum Chordata; class Mammalia; order Sirenia; family Trichechidae; genus Trichechus; species Trichechus manatus. Next base: position 10,714,958 of record NW_004444020.1, read on the forward strand.
TTATCATCAAGGTCCACTCATAAAAAGAATGCCCTAAAAATGACACAGATGATCACAGCCTTTTCACACTCAACTATGATGGGAACCCTGGTGGTGTAGTGGTTAAGTGCTATAGCTCTAACCAAAAGGTCAGCAGTTTAAATCCACCAGGCACTCCTTGGAAACTCTATGGAACAGTTCTACTCTGTCCTATAGGGTCACTATGAGTCGGAATTGACTCGATGGCAACAGGTTTGGTTTTTTTTATGACGGTTATAATAAAAAGACAGACAATAACAAATGTTGGCAAGGATGTGGAGAAACTGGAACCCTGGTACACTGCTGGTGGGAATGTAAAATGGTTTAACCACTTTGGAAAACAGTTTGGCAGTTCCTTATAAAGTTAAACGTAGAATTACCATACAAATCAGCAATTTCACTTCTAGGTATAAGTATACCCCAAAGAATTGTAAGCTGGGACTCAGATACTTGTACACCAGTGTTCACTGCAGCATTATTCACAATAGGCAAAAAGTGGAAACAACCCAAATATCCACCAACAGGTGAACAGATAAACAAAATGTGGTATTTACATTCAATGGAATATCATACAGCCATAAAAGAGAATGAACTGTGACACATACAACATAGATGAACCATAGAAGCCAATCACAAAAGACCACATATCGTATGATTCTATTTCTATGAAATGTCCAGAAAAGGCAAATTCATAAAGACAGAAAGTAGATGAGCGATTTCCAGGGGCTGGGGAGGGGAAATTGGGAGTGAATACTCATGTGTATGGGGTTTCTTTTTCGGGTGATGAAAATGTTCTGGAATTAGATAGTGGGGAGGGTTGTAACATTTTGTGAGTGTACGAAAAACCATTGAATTGCACACTTTAAAAAGGTGAATTTTACGGTATTTGAATTACATTGCAATACAAAAAGTGGAAAAAATCGACGCGGATGGGGAGCAGTTAGAGGGGCTGAAACAATGAAATGGAGCGCGAGTGTCGCCTCGTCCCCATCGCGTCCCAAATTCTAAGGAACTTTGGGCGCAAGAACTGTGCACCAAAAGGGCCTTGGGAAGCGACGGTAGGGGTAGATCTAAGAAGAAAGATGTCTCGGATTCGAAGGGAACGCAGTTTAGGTGGCGGCCCGGGGTTGCCTAGGATTTGAGAGCGTCCGTAGGCTCAGAAGTTAGCCGGGTCGAAGCGGAGATTTAAAGGTTGAAGCGTGGGTAGTTTTAAGGAGGTCCGCACGAATTCCCATTCGGCGTCCACCTTAAAGCCAGCTCGCCGGCCCTGCGGGACGGACCTCGCTAAGTGCGCGGAGCCAAGGGGGAGGCAGTGGCGCCCGCCCTGGTCCAGGTCCGCAGCCCGGTCCGCGCGTCCCGCCGGGTTTGGGGAGCTCGGCGCTGGTGGCCCAGGCTTCGCGGAACGCGATGCCTGGGAGCTGGGGTGCACGCGGGGGCGACAGGGTAGCGGCACGGGCCCTCGGTCCCCCCTGCACCAGGCGCGTCCTCTATTTTTAGCAGACACCGTTGCAATATAAGGAATCCTGGGCGAGCTAGGAGCTCCAGGCAAGCGCGAGGTGCACGGCAGCTTTAAGGAGGCGCCGGGGCGGGGACGAAATCCAGCGGCCAGCGGTCTGTGGATCCGAGAGGCGTCCATCCGGTCGCCGCGGGGCCAGGCGGGCGCGGCGCTGCCTCCTGGCGGGAGAGAGCATGGAGGAGGTGGCCTGAGGGTCGAGCCAAAAGGGGTCTGGAGCGCGCGGTGAGTAATCTGGGTAGCCTTCCAGGGGATGGGGCCGGGCAGCGGCGCCCACCATCTCGGAGGGCGCTTTGTTCCCGGGCGGGAGGTGTGGCAACCGCCGGGGCTCAGCCGCCCTCTTCGCGCCCGGTGCGCCCTGGGACTGGGTGCTTGGCCCTTTGCCCACATCTCCGGCTCCCGCATGCTGGTGTGCGATCGGGAAATGGGCCGTGGAGACACCGGTGGGGAGGACCTGCCCACCCGGCAAGGAGACCCTTCGATGGTAACCACTCTGGTTCCTTGTCTGCCCTGGTTGCCCTGTCGAGGGCGGGGGGATGGTACTGGAGAGGCTTGATTCTTCCCCCCTTTTAAAATGGCGTTAACGAGTTCAGGGAATGGCCAGTGGAGTTGTCAAATTCGTCTGAATAATAAGCTGCTTGCTTCATAAACATCCCTTTACTGCGCCTGGGGCTTGACGAGCAGAAGCTGTGGTCACAACTAGGGCTCGGGTTCATTCATTGACCGGATGCCGGTGAACCCACCGTGTGTGGGCACGGAGCCAATTCCTGCCCAGAGGTGAAGGCAGGGGCGCAAACTGAGCGACAACCCAGAGTGGTCAGTGCTGGCGCAGGGGAAGCCCGAGGGTTGTGAGATTGCCAAGGGGCCCACACTCCAGTGTGGGAGGTCAGGGAAGGCTTCCCAGAGGAGGTGATGCGTGGCATGAGCACTGGGCGCCCATTTAGACTGTGGCTGGAACTGAGGTCGGTGCTCAGTTTGGAGAGGTGAGCAAGGGCCACTTCATCCGGGCCTTGATCCCAGAGCTCTGGGATTGACCTTGCCGCGTGGGCCCCTGCTGGTATGGAACCTCCTTGGCTAGAGTGGGTCTTGCTCTAGCTTTACACTCTGTCTTGGGACCTAACTCTGTCTTGGGACCTAACCTCCTGATGGGAAGCAGAGAGGCAACTGACAAGGCTCAAAATTGTGGCCTCCAAAGGTTTTTGCCTCGAATAAGTTACCTACTGTCGACCTGAGTGAGAACCAAACCAAACCCACTTCAGTCAAGTTGATTCCAAAGAATTGCCCCATAGGGTTTCCAAGGAGCGGCTGGTGGATTCCAACTGCCGACCTTTTGTTTGACAGCCAAACGCTTAACCACTACACCACCAGGCAGGGTTCCCTGAGTAAGAAGATCTGACTTAAAAGCTCCAAGTTCCACTGTAATAACAGCAGACTACAGGGCTAAACATGGCTTTGCTCATCAATTGACCGGACGCTCCACATCTGGGGCTAGAGAGGGTAAACAACTTGCCCAAAGTCATACATATCAAGAGTCTGTGCTTTTGGCCATGAGGTGGCCCTGGCCCCTCTTGTGAGGGTCTGGTTGTTCCGGACTTGAAAAGACTTCTGGTGCAGCCTGTGTTCTTTTACTCTGTTGACATTCACTCTTGGGCTAAAATATGGGGTGGTGAGCTGTTGGTATTAATAACTGACACGTGTCAGGAGCTTTACAGGGAACAAAGCACTTTCATGCAGGCAGTTCTTAGATTTTCTCCTGATTCTCCTCCCAGGGAAGAAACTTGACCTGGCTAACATTTTGTAAACCTCCTAATTTCCTATAAATTGCATGTCCCTGCTGACTGGGACTGAAGATATTTCGGGCCATGATTTTTACCCTTGGATCTGTTCTCACTGCCCAGCAGCCAGTTAATTTCTCTGTCTGTGGTTTATGGTGTAGCTTGTCCTTTCTCTGCCAGGGCCGGAGGCACGGGGCTTTGATGCTCTGGGGTTTTCAAGGCTGCAGGGTCTGCTAGCCTCTTTGGGGCTGGAGGAGGGTATTGAGTAACTGAGTGCTCTGGTGGAAATTGCCCCCTTCTCCCTCCAGTGGCCTCCACATTTCCTCATGGAGAATGGGGGAGGGGCAGTGAATGGGAGCCAAGGAGCTGCTGAAATCCTCTGGTGAGGCAAGTGATAATCTTCTAGGGTTGCTAGCTTTGCTTCTGCAATTTACGTTTTCCACCTCTCACGTTTTAACCCACAGCAAAGGCATTTTTGTGATAGGTATAACTTCACTATTTTATTATCAGTTCTAATTCATGCTTTCAGTTGATCTGAGCTGCTTATAAAGTGGCAAGTCAGTTACCCCTGGGGTTGATGCCTGCAACCAGGATGGACTGCTGGACTCTGATGAATTCAGCTAGCTTCTGGGGTGACTGATCCTAATGCCAGTCAGAACTGCATGTTGACAAGCCTGCTGGATCTAGTGAGTTCTTAGGGAAATGTAGCCTCTGTTTTATAATTTACAACTTGTATAATCACCGTGATCTGTTCTACCAAAGAAATGCCCCCCAAACAGTGTGTGTCTCCCCTCAAGTGGTTGCAAACATGAATACATGAACATTGTGTAACTTATACAAACCATACTCATGTGAATTAAATGGGAACACATTCTTGTGCAAAACTGGAATATTCATAAGTATCCAAAGGGTGTGCATTGAGTTCCAAAGGCTCAGACCTGCCAGGCCCGGGGTAGGCATCCAGCTGACTGTAAGATACAGTTACCTTTGTCTGGGGATGGGAAGAAGAGAGGAGCTGGGTGGGCTCCCTGTGACCTGGGGCGTCTGACAGGCCTCCATTTTCTAGGGCTGAGCAGAGAATTCAAGCTCTGAGAGGAATTTTGTTGGTGGACTTTGAGGCCCTGCCAACTCTGATGGTCTTGGATGATGACACTGAGTCCTATGGTTTTCAATCAGTGGGGATGCTTTTGGCTGCAAGTAACAAAACTCAAATAACAGGTGGGTTAAGCACAGCTCAGATCTCCCAAAGATGCTTTCAGCTTTTGTGAGGTCTCTGATCACAGGGGAGGGATATCAGTGCCACTTACTGCAAGTTCCTGCATGGGGCAGTAGCCAAGAAGACTGAGGGGTGAAGTCTAGAGCAATGATTTTTCCCTTCTTGGGTCACAGCTTCTTTAATATGCCAACAAGAAGCCCAGAAAAAATTGCTTGAAAGTACAAAGTTGGGCATACAATTTAGGGGACTAATGGGTCTCTGAAAACAAGCCCTGATCCCAGGTTAACCATCCCTGGTCTAAAACCACGTTACTTCACTCATGTTTATTGAGAACCTACTCTGTGGCCCTACCCTCCCAGCAGGACCAACATGCTGTTCCAGGGCATGTTGGCGGCGATGGGTGTCAGGAGAGAAAATAGAGTAGACAGTCGTCATTTCTCAATCTGCGAGTTAAATTCTCTACAGTCAGGCAGTGGGTCTGCCCTGTGGAAATCGGCTCACAAAGAGGGCAGTGGTGCTGTGGCTGCTACTTCATGCTTCTGACAGCAGAACCCAAGTTGTTGAGTGGAGGTGAAGGCCATGCTGTACTTCTTAGAACCCACTGTGCAACTCCAGTGCCCCATCTCTTGTCTTCTAGGTAGAATGTCTGCTATGCATGATGAGGTTGGTGTAGCCTATTCCTAGATACTCCACACCCTGCCTGCACACCCCAGCCCTCTTTGGCCTGACTTCCCACTACTGAGCAAGACCTTTTCACGGGTGGCAGGATCCAGGCAGCTTCCTGCAGTCATCCCTCAGTGTAGGAGTCACGAAGCAGCCCTGTGTATTTAACTGCTTAACGCTCCTGTCATTGTCCTTTCACATGCTTGGTGGCTTCAGTAGCTAGGGCCTGCTGATGGCTGATGGCCAAATGACAATGTGGTCATCACTAGTTGCTGAGGCAACATTTTGGATCTTAGAGGGGCACATTCTCTGTCTAGAGAGCCTGGCACCGGATAGATAAAGCCTTGCAATTTGTACATGGGTTGTGTTGCTAATGAGATTTTGGAGAGCACGGGAGTGGTTTTGTCTCTGCAGCTGTGGTGGTAGAATGAAGGAGGGTGGAGTGAAGAGTCAGGAGCCCCGAGCTCTGCTTCTGGCCATCTGCCCATTAGCTTTAGGGCCTTGGGTGGGTCCCATGCTATATAGGCCCAGGCTACGTCTGTGACTTCTCTGCCCAGCCCACAGGGTTGTCATGGGGATTAGACGAAATACACAAATGAGAATGTGCTTTGGAAACCAGGAAGGGCCATGAGAGTGAAGGGCGTTATCAGTATTCAAGCAGCCTTCATATAACAGAATCATAGGCTAGAAGGGGCCCCTCAGGGATATTTAGCCTAGATTCACACCCAGTAGAGCACACTTCTTATTGTGGTAAGGGAGATGATTTTAGGTGAGACACATACAGCATCTTTCATTTTAGTAGTTATATACACTTACTCCTCACTTATCAACTATCGTTATCCAACATTTCACATTTACGACAATAGTAAAAAAATCTACTACCCGACTATTATGCACATTAATGACATATGTCTGACAGTAATGCTCACTGAGGTGCAATGCATGAGTAACTCTGGCTGTGATGGTTAAGATTATGTGTCAGCTTGGCTGGGCCATTATTCTCAGTGTTTTGACAGTTACGTAATGATGTAATTTGGCAGTTATGTAATGATGTAGCCATCCTTCATTTTGTGATCTGATGTGGTCATCCTCCATTTTTGCATAACATAGATTTTCGCATGATGACCTGGTTTTTGGAACCTAACCAAGTCAATAAGTGAGGAGTGGGTGTATTTGTTTATATGTATCATAAAATAAAGATATCACACCAAACCTATGTTTTTATGGATATTTTGCTCAGATTAAGACTAAAGAATGATTTTAAGTTGAAATTATGGTATTTTAAGGTAAAAATTAAGCCAATGATAATAGAGTAGTAGATATATATAGCCAAAATGGGAAAGTGACCTGTTGAGTAAAGGCTGGGAAACTTTCAACTAGGGAGTCCCTCCTGGGACAGCCTGTTATGGGCAGTTGGCTTCAGCTGGACCCTTCTAGAGACAGGGAGTTCACTGCCCTTCAAGTCAGTCCACTCCATTTGGGGATTCTTTCATCCTTGTAAAGTTTTTCCTTTCTTCACTTAACCTATCCCACTGGTTCTGTCCCATAAGATGCTTTTCTCCAGGATGTGCAGCTCTACTTTCTTCAACTGTGTTTAGGCAGGGTTCTCTAGAGAAGCAAAACCAGTGAAGCATCTGTATATATATGTATATATAGAGAGAGAGAGAGAAAGAGAGATTTATGTCAAGGAAATGGCTCACGTGGTTGTACAGGCTGGAAAGCCCCAAGTCCATGGGTCAGGCTGGAGGCTTCTCCTGACCCACTTAGCTTCAGGGGCCAGTGAACCTAAGATCAGCAGGGCAGACAGCAGGCCTTTGGCTCACAGGCTGCAGAGGTTGACATATCCCAAGATCGGCAAGTAAGCTGGTAGGCCGCTGGCTCACAGACTGCAGAGGTTGACAAATCCCAAGATTGGCAGGTAATCTGGCATACTGGGGAGGATGGCTTAGCAGACAAAAATGGAGTAATCTCTTCAGATGGGAGTGAGAGGGCTGGTTCTGTTGGCAGGAGTGATTCAACCTAATTTAGGAGCTCAGTGTCCCAAGCTTCCTGATTATCTGCCCACATGTCCCCATCCCAAGGTTCTGGATCCCATTTCTTCCCAATAAATGCCTTCCCTCACTTTAACTTCAGACACTACTCGAGGTTGGGAATTCAGTTGGTGTTGTAATTCAGCCGCTCTTATGATAAGACTTTGGGTTTGGTTTTCAACAATATCAGCTCTGTTAGTACAAGAAATAAGTCTTTCTTTCAAGGCACAAGTGGAAACTTTGTGGTTGTTTATGTGGCACTTCAGCTGTGATTCTGAAGCCCTGAGCTCATCTCTTTCTTTCACCAGTTTGTCTAGAGAAAGTAGCACCAACCAACCAGTTTCCTTATACTTCTCATTATGGCAAAATTGTAGAAAGGTATCAAACATGTGATCCCAGAGCCTCGTCTTTCACCAATACCTGATCTATTGGTGGTGATATTTTACAAATTTCAATTGCCACCTTATGCCATGGATTAGCAGTACCCTTTTTACTACTGGAAGCAGAGTCACCAACATCTTTAAGACTAACCAGACTTGAGAACCAATTTAGAAAACTCATCATTACAATTTTGTTTCTCTAAAACCACTCTCAGTACCAGATGTCTTAGGCTGGGTTTTCTAGAGAAGCAATACACACTTTATATATATATATATGTATCTCAAGGAAATGAGTCACGTGATTTTAGAGGCTAGAAACTCCCTAATCCATGGGTCAGGCTGGAGGCTTCTCCTGACTCACATAGCTTCAGGGGCTAGCAAACCCAAAATTGGCAGGTCAGACAGCAGGCCTCTGTCTCACAGGCTGCAAAGGCCGACACATCCCAAGATCGGGAGGTAAGCTGGCAGCCCGCTGGCTCACAGAGTGCAGAGGTTGACAAATCCCAAGATCAGCAGGTGAGCTGCTAGCTCAAGTTCAAAGAACCAGAGGTCAGATGAACAGGAGCCAGCTTCAGAATCCAGAGCAAGCAAAAGCCTGCGAGCCTTGCCAGAAAGACCACCTATATTGGATGCAGGCCACACTCCCAAGGAAAATCCCTTTCAGCTGATTGACTACTTACAGCAGATCCTATAATGGAGGTGATCACCTTATATCAGATCTCATCATGGAGGTGATTACATCATTATATGACTGCCAGACTACACTGTAACTGCCAAATCACTGAGAATCATGACCCAGCCTAGTTGACACAACCTTAATGATCACAAACTTCTCCTCAGATGGCACGGTTTAATGACAGCTCTGTGTATTTCCTTCCTTCCTCCCTCCCTCCCTTCCTTCCTTTCCTCCCTCCTTCTTTTTCTTCCCCCTCTCCTTTCCTTCCTTCCCTCCCTGCTTTCTTTGCTTCCTTCCTTCCTTTTCCTTCCACAAAGACTTATGAGCTGGCCCTGTGCCAGACTCTTTATATTCACCCGCTCCAAGACTCACACAATTTTGTTATATGGGGTTAACCTTTTACAGATGTGGAAACTGAGGCTCAGGAAGGTTAAATAAGTCACGCATGGTCACAGCCTGGAAGACTCAGAGCCAGGAATGTGACCGAGGTCCATCTGATCCTGAAGCACATGCTCCTTCTGTTGCACCACATGACCTCTCACAACTGGATGACCAGAATGACCCAGTCCCTTCTCTCCTGGTCCTCATTGGACAGACCCCCCGGGGGCTGGCTATACATAATAAGTGCTTCAATGGAGCAAAGCCCTCTTGAGGAGAGGGGACAGACATCCATGCACGATGACATGTTGAGGCAGCAGAAGCTGAGGAGCTGCGGAGTTGGCTGGTTGGCAAAGAGAGGCAGCAAGAGAGCCTAGATGGCGAGAATTTCCCTGACTCTGATTAATCTAATAGTCAATTTTGAGCCTGTAAACATGTATGCGGTGGCTTTTTAAAAATTTTTGAAATATATTTAAAAAAATATGAAGGATAATATAACAAACATGTATCCATTACCTAAAATGAACAGATATGATCGTTTTGTCTGCACTTGATCCTTTTTAATAGTAGTTGTTGTTGTGTGCCATCAAGTCAATTCCAACTCATAGCGACCCAATGTGACAGAGTAGAACTATCCCACAGAATTTCTTAGTCTATAACCTTTATGGGAGCAGATCGCCAGGTCTTTCTCCTGCCAAGCTGCTGGGTGGGTTCAAATTGTCAACCTTTTAGTTAGCAGCTGAGCACTTAACGATTGTGCTACCAGGGCTCCTTTTTAATGATAGGGCAGGACTTAAAATGTATCCCTCGTCATTAAGCCTCGCTAGTTTGGACCTTTCCCGCAGCTTGTGGAAGGCGTTTGGAGCTTTACTCCTGGGTTTTCACGTATTGCGTCTCTTTTAGCTTCGTGTCCCCAGCTAATTCAAGGAAAATGCCACCTGGGTCTCCAGCTAGGTTGTTGATAGATCTTCTTGCTAACTTTAACCACACTGGGGAGAAACCACTGGGAAGTAGGATGAGTATGTATTTTCTGATTTAACCTTTTTCAAAGAAGTTCATCCACCCTAGAAACACCTGCCTTAGCAATTGTGGGTTCAGACCAGGCTGCAGAGTATAATTTAGTTAGAGCTGCCCAAACTGAACTGTAATTTAAATGACAGGTGCATAAATTTGGAAAAAAAGAGAACATGCTTTTCTTTTCATAACCTGATGAAGTTGATTTCTTCAACAGCTCGTCTTAAGCTTTAACAAATACTTAAGGGTGACATTTTATATTCTAAAGTGTGGGCCCACTTTAAAGTAAGGAAGACTGAAGTACAAAGCAGCACCTTTCTAATCCCTAGTTTCTCCTGTTCTAGCTTTCCATTTCTCAGCTTTTACAAAAATAAAATGCCCCGGGTGCCTGGTACCAGGCACTCCCCTCTGCCAAGCTGGAGGGGAGAGCCAGCTCTCCAGCTGCAGAGGGTGGAAGCTCTCCATGGCGACAGGACACAGCTTCCCACCCAACTGTTTTTAGCCTTCTCCTTTCCACCCACCAAATGACTCTCTCAGGAACCAGGTGTGATCCAGTTTGCATGTAGCTTGGGCTTGAGTAAGAACAGTTAGCAAAGTACTGTTTTTTAAAGTTGCGTAGAAAAGATTCAGAAACTTCTGGAAAGGCCTTACTTACCCAAGCGTATTCCCTTCTTAGGAAATCATGACTGGGGGCCAAAATTTGAACTAGTTTCATCATAGAATGTGGGAATCTTAGGTGGTCCCAAGTCTTCTTTTTATTAAGTGGTGAGAATGAGTTGAAATATTCTTTGTCTCTTAGTTGCCAACAAGAAATAACACTGGCCTTGTTCTTTTCTCTTTCCCTGGTGGAGGTGCTGCAAAAGCTAGCAAAGCTCAGGAGCCAAGAGACTTCAGCAAGGACCTACTTTGTTGGGAGTTGTCTCTCAATGGAAACAGTCTGAGACTGTACCAATGAAGACAGTTAAATGTACTATAAAACCAGTTCCTATTTGATTATACAGAAATACACATATGTGTTATATTTACAGGCCCACTTTCTAAAGGAAGGTTTGGGTTTATAAAGAACCTACTATACATACTATATATTAGGATGTCTCTAGTATACCAGGTAAAAAAACAACAACAAAAAAAGACCAGTTAATGTTGAATTGACACCGATTCGTGGCCACCTCACATGTGTAGAGTAGACCTGTGCTCCATAGGGTTTTCAGTACCTAATTTTTTGGAAATTAATTGCCAAGCCTTTCTTCCGAGTTGCCTCTGGGTGAACTCAAACCTCCAACTTTTCAGTTAGCAGCAGAACATGTTAATCAGGTACCCAGATTAAAAGTGAAAATATCTGTAGGCAGATGGAGTTGTGTTGGGGTTGCCAGAGGTGTGGTTGAGTTGGGGTAGAGTTGGGGAGGCCCACCTACTTCTTTAGGAGCTGACCATATTTTTGTTTTTGGGGACTGATTCTGGCCTGTAAAAGGCATTATATATTTATTTCAAAAGCAAAATTAATTTTAATTTTAATTCAGTTTAGGTTTTTTTTTCTTTTTATCTTTTAGAATTTCAAGATACTCTCTCGGAAATCTCCCTCTTTTAGATAACCCACAAATCTCCTTTGTTTTAATTCCTCTGGAAATGGAGGCCCCAAGGAGGAGATGAAGGCTGACCCATCTCTCTTGGTGAGGACCATTCTCTCAGAAGTTGGCTCAGCAGCCCAAAATAGCATCCATCATGTTCTTCTTTCAATGCCTGCTTTATTGCAACTGGAGGTGATGGAAGAAGGGTGGAACCACTGTCCCAAAGCCTTGGAGGCATATATTAAGAAATAGCTTGCATGAGAAATGTCTTCTCAGCCGTCCCTCCACACCCACATTTCTCTGGTTGTGATTCCCTGGGTGGCAGGGCTGGGAAGGCCTAGTGCTCCTCACGCCCAAGCGGTTCTTTTCCTGCTAAGGAAGTCAGGCCCAGGAGAGGTTGGTGCCCTGTTGACGCTCACAGTGATCTAAGGTCAGCTGGCATCAGAATCTTCCCATCCACCGCACTCAATGACCCTGGATCCCACCCACCTGTAGTGGACCACAGCCTGACTTCATTTATCTGGGACTGGGTGGGTGTTTCCTGCATGTTTGAGATTTTACTGAAGAAATTAAAATAAAGAAATAAAGGCTTTGTTTTACTGCTGGGCTCAAACTGGGGATGGCTGGAGGGATGGAAGGAGGGAGCGGGAGCAGGTCACTTGGCAGTTCAACAAAATAACCATTCTAATAAAGCACTTACCAGGGCCTTTTTTCTTTTTCAGGTTGGAGTGAGTAAGTAGGAAAGATGGGCAGAGGGCTAGGAGAGCCTCTGTGTGGAGGATAGGACTGGGCAGCCCTTACGCAGAAACAGGGTCTCTGGCTTGGTTTTCAGGCAGACGTCTGGGGCCACCCATCTGGGCTGTGGAACTGGCAGTCAGGGGGGCTGTTGGGAACTCTTGGACCTCCCTTTTTTTCTCAGAAGATCCTACAGGAAGAGTGGGGAAGGGCATAAGCTGAAGGGCCAGAGGGACCCCTGCTCCAGTTTCTGCCCCACTACTTGCTTTCTTACGGGAGCCCTGGTGGCGCAGTGATTAAGTGCTCGGCTGCTAACTGAAAGGTCAGCGGTTCAAACCCACCAGCCACTCTGAGGGAGAAAGATGTGGCAGTCTGCTCCATAAAGATTACATACACAACTGCCTGTGGGGCAGTTCTACTTTTTCCTATAGGGTTGCTATGAGTCAGAATCAACTTGACGGCAACGGGTTTGATTTTGGGTTTTACTTGCTTACTTGGGACATGTAATCAGGAAAGACCAATCCCTAGAAAAGGACATCATATTTGATAAAGTAGAGGGTTAGTGAAAACGAGGGACACTCTCAATGAAATGGACTGACACAATGGTAACATCAATGGATTCGACCACACAGTGATCATGAAGATGGCACACCCCCAGGCAACGTTTAGTTCTATTATACGTAAGAATGCCATGAGTCGGAACTGACTTGATGGCAACTAACAACAACAATAACAACAACCTGTGCTGCCTGTGTGACCTTGGGCAAGGCCCGCACCTCTGTGAGCCTCCTTTTCCATATCCATAATGGGACAATGCTGCTATAATGCAGATGACCCACCTACCCACCCTGTCACCCTTTTTTCTTTCATCCAGTTACATTGGCTCAGGCCCTCAACTTATATATGTGGAAATTGAGAGGTGCTTTCCTCAATATTTCTTCTTCCCAGAGGATTTTTCTTATTGTCGAAGGTCTCAAAGTATACTATTTATTTTTCTTTAAAAAGTACCCAAGTATTGCACAAAAACCCTCCCCATCTGCAGTATTTCTCAGGATTTCAGGTTGGGGACCATGCTCGGTGGCTGTCTAGCCTCCAGGGGCTGCCGCCTGGCCTCAACCATACATGTACAATAGTCTTGGCTTCCTCGTTCCCTAATCCCCACTAAGCCACGACTATTGTATGTAGCAGGCTTTCACCAAGGCTTATTAGAAGGGAGAATTACCCATCGCTCAGAACAGGGCATGCATTAAAATTGAGTATCAAATGTCTTCCCCTTCCTTGGTCACACCCTCAGAGAGCTTCTCCCTGACTGTTTCTCTCCTCAAGCCTTCTTTTCTGCCATTTTCCAGGGACTGATTTTCCTGGATACATTCCCACAGACCTTCTGAAAACTCTAAATTTCCATTACATTTTGTGGCAGAGCAATAATGACATCTATCCTAGACTAGGCTGTGGGCTACTGAAAACGGCCATTAAAGAGCTTGTCTAAACAAGAGTTATACACCCTGGACCTATACCTTTACCTATAGTAAAAACCAGCAGAAGCTATGGGATTGATTCATAACAACCCTATAGGACAGAGTAGAACTGCCCCATAGGGTTTCCAAGAAGTGGCTGGTGGATTTGAATTGACGGCCTTTTGGTTAGCAGCCAAGCTCTTAACCACTGTGCCACCAGGGCTTCTCATTATTATTAGCCAGATCAAATTCTTAAACCAGGCTTTCTCTTCCAATGACCAGAGCAAACTCTAGGAGTCAAATTTTTTTTCTTCCTGTTAGAACATTATGCTTAGTAGTTCTGAGGATTGGAGTTAATGTAGATCAGCATCTTTATTGAGCAATTTCTCTGTGCCAGGCATGTGCTGGGTATGGAAGATGCAGTAGAGAATAAAACAAAGGCTGGGCCCTGCCCTCATGGACCTGACAATTTAGTGGGAAAGACAGACATTACATCATAAGCAATTAAGCAATGAATTCCCAGTACACAAAGTGCTGTCAAGGCAGACCACTCGGTGTCTGGGAGAATATAATAGTAATCTCACCTAGTTTTAGGTGCAGTGTGAGCCAGGGAAGTATGTGTAAGACCTTAGCACATGGTCAGGGCTTAATAAGAGGGCATGGTATTGATCAACCCGTCACAGAACTCAGCCTGATTCCACCTCCAGCTGATTGCTGTTACCACCCACCAACAATAGTTTTGCACAGAGGGGTTTATAATTTGCAAAACGTCACACAGCTAGTAAGCAGCAGAGCCATGATTCAGAACTGGGTCTGTCTGACTCATTTTCATGCTCCTAACATCTGCTGTGCCACCCACTTTACCCCTGGGCATTGTCCCCATCAGATGGACCGTAGGGTGGGATGCAGCTGCCCAGCTCACCCCTTTCTCCGTGCCCTGAAACAAGCCAGGTACAGATTGTGGGTTGTGATCATTTCTCCAGTAATCAGAAACAAAATGTGCTTCCTTGTGGAACCCTGGGATGGATTCAGAAACAGGAGCAATAATATTCCCAGTCCAGTGAGTGGCTAGGGTCTCCCCACTTGTGGGCTGTTCTGAGAGCCTCTCAAGGTCAAGGAGATGATGCAGAGGGGCTATCTGCCTGCCTCCTGCCCCCTGCCTTCAGCTCTTTGGGGCAACTGAAAAACACAGGTCTGTGCTGGCTCCAGGCACCTTTCTGCCCAACTTTGTGGAGGGGGGCATTGGTGAGAGTTCCCACAAAAATGATGATGATGATAATAATAGCAGCAAACACATTATAGGGCTCAGTATGCCAGCACTGTTCTAAGCACTTTGCATATATTAGCTCATTTTGTCCTCACAACAACCCTGTGAGAGGTGGACACTGTTATTAGCAGGTAGGGAAACTGAGGCACAGAGGAGTGAGCAATTTGCCCAAGGTCACACAGCTAGTAGCTGGGCTAATTATAAAACTGATGTATACAGAAAGTAGAGGGCTGGGAGGCTGGCCCCACTAGCCAATACTGACTTCCAGATAGGCCCTCTGCCCTGAGAATGGAGCAGATAGGCCAGCCCTACCCCCATCCCACCCCCCAGGGCAAAGCTGCGCACCTGGCCAGGCTGGTTAGGAGAAAGGAAGAAATGCAACAGCCACTTAGAGCCTGGGGAAGAGAGATGGGAAAAGTAGCCTGCTGCCTTTCCAGCTGAGTGAGCTTAACGTCTTGAAATCATGGGCTTCAAAGGATCCCTGAGAAGTCATCTCACCCCAACCCCTAGTCGTGATTAAACCCTCCAGAGCCCTGTGGTGTCCCCTCCTCCCTCCTGGTTCCCTTGTTCCACACATCACAGGCCTTCCAAGAGGAAAACCCACACATCCCTGCTGCTTGTTGCCATGCCTGCCTCATTTTCAGGAAATTTCCCTTCTATTTTGCTCCAGTCTGCCTCAGCAGTCTGGTTACTCCTTAAAAATGGAGATCGGATCGCCTCTCCCCACTTCAGGGAAGGGTGTAGACTCTGTTTCTTTCTCATTTTTGGTCAAACATAAAAAGTTCCACATTTTTCATTAGTGGTGTTTATATTTTGCATGTAAATGATGAGAACAAATCGGTGGTCTTATTTGACTATGCTTTCCTGCCTTTCACCTCACTGGGTTCTGACATACTTCTTTGGTGGACTGTGTGTCACCACCCCCTAGACTGCCCATTAACTAGTTGCTGTCCAGTCGACTCTGACTCTGATTCATAGTGACCCTATAGAACTGCCCCATGGGATTTTCTAGGCTGCAAATCTTTATGGAAGCAGACTGCCACATCTTTCTCCCTTGGAGTGACTCGGTGAATTCAAACTGCAGACCTTTTAATTAACAGCCGAGCTGTTAACCACTAAAGACTTTCCTCCCCTAAAGATTACTCCCCTAAAGGCTGAATAATCCCCTGCTCTTGCTTCTCCTTGGGGTCATTTCTACCTTCTTTAATCTCCCACCTCTTTCTGGCTGAAGCCAAGCAGGGCAATGCTGTGTGAAGGGTTGTCAGTCTTGGAGTGGTCACACACGCCATGTGTATATGCTGGAAGAGACTAGAAGTGGCAGCAGGTGCCCTGTGGGCTGGGGCCACCCTGGGTGGTGGTGCTGGTGGTGATTTGTTTGACTTATGTGTAACACTTTTTAATTGGTTGCCAACATTAAAAAAAAAAAAAAAGCTAGAGTTTTCACATACAAAGTCAGGTTTCTGGCTACTCTTTAAAAAATTAGAATATCTGGCAAACCTATTGCAAATATTCTTATGTTGCAGCAGTCAACTGTTTTTGGGTAGCAGTGGCCTCCTGTTTGCCCAAGGCCCCGCTGTGCCCTATTATCCTGTACCTGTCCCATTCTCCCATTTATCAGTCTCTCTTCTGCTGACATGTAAGTTTGGGGTGTTCATTTGTTTCTTAGTTCTTTCTGCTACCACAGGGTAAAGCAGTTGAGATGGTGGTGAGTCAGCCAGGACTTGGAGGGCTGAAGCTTACCCGTAGTCAGCCCTAGCCATAAGCATCCACCTGACAGGCAGGGGGCTGACCCTGGCATCCAGGCATTCCCTTTCCCGTCTGTAGTCCTCTCTGCCTATTGCCACCCCTACCCTTCTCCTGGGCCACTTAACGAAGTACACTGTTGTGAGGGCATGGATCCCATGAGATGGGCAGCTAGCCCTGGGGAGCAGCCTGAGGTGCTGTATTCTGGTTAGCTCCACACACACACTCATCCAGGAGAAAGAGAGGATGTGGATTTGCCTTGCAGCCATCAGGATGCTCAGAAGAGAAATGCCTGGCAGGGAGGTCATGGAGGCAGGCCCTGGGCATTGATGGGGGCTCAGGCCTTGGAAGTGTGGCAGCAAGGAAGGACTACCTTGTTGGAACTTGCTCCTCCTGTAGGGCTGGTGCACATGTGTGGTCAGTGGGACTCCTTACATAGTATCTCTCCTTATAAGGAGTGAGGGCCGCCACCTCACTCCTTCTGGCCCCATGTGGCCCATGGTGTGTGCCCCACCACCTCTACCTTACCTTCCACCCGAGGCCAGACTCTCACAGGCTCCCAGTGACCACCCTGCATTTTGGAAACACAGAGCAGATATCTGGAGTGTCTGCATGCAGAAAGTTGTGCCAGGGCTCTAGGGGGACCCAGAGATAAAGATGAAGTCCAGTGCTTAGCACTGCCCCATAGCAGGGGAAATGCGACAACAAGGAAACCAAGCCCTGACACCTAGATTTTGAGGGAGAAGGAGAGGGCACGCTCCGAAGAAGGGAGGCAGAATTGCCATGCGGCCAAGCAAGGAGCTCCATGGTCGGATTCCTAGGTAGGGATGTGTGGCCTTGGACAAGCACAGAACCTCTCTGACCTTCGAGATCCTTATCAGTGAAAACAGGGTAACTGATGCCACCTTTGTGAGGTAGCTGTGAGGAAGCAGGTAGAATCATGGTAGAATCAGAGCACTTGGCTAATACCTGCCACCTGGTCAGCACTCGGTGAATGGAAGCAAGTGGCTCATTGAAACAAGGCCTTGGAGTTAGGAGAGGGCTCAGGAGGAAGGACTCACTCTGGGAGACTGGGTTTAAGAAAGGCTTCCTGGGTGATGGAAACATTCTGGAAATAGGTAGTGGTGGTGATTGCACAACATTGTGAATGTGATTAATGCCACTGAATTGTACACTTAAGATGGTTAAAATGGCAAATTTTATGTTATATATATTTTACCAGAATAAAAGTATGATATTAAAAGAAAAAAAAAAGAAGAGCATAGTCAGCAGTCAGGTGCCAGTTAGACAGCCTGGTCCAAACCCTGACCCCACCATCACAAACAGTATGGCCTCTGTCATGGATTGAATTATGTCCCCCCAAAAATGTATGTATCAACTTGGTTAGGTCATGATTCCCAGTATTATATGATTGTGTACCATTTTGTAATCTGATGTGATTTCTTATATGTTATAAACTCTATCACTATGATGTAAGATGGATTAGAGGCAGTTATACTGATGAGGTCTACAAGATTAGATAGTGTCTTAAGCCAATCTTTTTTGATATAAAAGAGAGAAGAGAGCAGAGACACACGGGAACCTCATACCACCAAGAAAACAGTGCTGGGAGCAGAGCGCATCCTTTGGACCTGAGATTCCTGCACAGAGAAGCTCCGAGACCAAGGGAAGATTGATGACACGAACCTTCCTCCAGAGTCAATGGATAAAGTGTTCCCCTGGAGCTGATGCCCTGAACTTGGACTTGTAGCCTACTGGACTGACTATGAGAGAATAAACTTCTCTTTGTTAAAGCCATCCACTTGTGATATTTCTGTTGTAGCAGCACTAGATGACTAAGACAGTCTCTGACAAGTTCTTACAGTCTTGGTTTCTTTATCTATGCAATGGGAATAGCAGTAGTTATTTGGAGTCGATGAAATCACCCTTTGTAAGCATGTAGCTCAGTACCTGGCATTTAGCTAGCACCCTGTAAATGTTGCTACTATTATGAAGAAATAAATTTAAAAAAAAAAAAAAAAGGCTTTCTGGGGCAAACAGTGGAGCTGCTCCTTACAGAAGAGGGAATATTTTTATAGGCGGAGGAAAGATGAAAACGCAGTTCACGCAGACAGAAGACTCACTGGGAGACTGAGTGCCTATGGGTGCCAGGCAGCTGCCAGGAGCCGGAGCCCTGGTGAATTGGACACCAGCCCTGTCCTCAAGGACTCTGTGCTGGCAGTCACTGAGAGCAGAGGCTGCTGGGGGAAGGAGGCTGGCAGCAGCGCAGGGAGGGCCTGGAATGCCATGGTCAGGAGGGAAGCTGCAGCACCTGGGGGTGGTCTTTCCAGGATTAATGTGCTCAAGGCTTAGTTGAGGGAATAATGCTGGCGTAGTGTGCAGGACAATGCTGGCGACAGGGGGTCCGGGCTGAGGGCAGATAAGAACCACTGTAGTGGACTTGCCACATGCAGTGGAGTTTGCTAGGCCTTGGTCATGAGTTTGAAGGGAAGGGATAGTTTAAACTGCTGGAGGAGGAAGAGGAGACGTATGTTAGTGCAGAGAGGTGGGAAAGGGCCTAGGAGCCCAGATTATGAAAGGCTGAGCCTGAGCCGCCCAAGGAGGAGCGTGAGATGAGGGGCTCACATGAGACCCTTCCCCTGGGCTTGTGCCGAGGGAACAGGAGATGGACACTGGCCTGCCAGACAATGGGAAGTCAGAGGGCCCTCAGTGTGGGGAACCCCAGAGCGTCCTGAGGCCGGCCCTCCCCAGTGGGTTACCACCACCATGACCTTCCCAGTGCTCTCAGAAGTTCTGCTTACTGCAGGTGAGACTGCCTAACACTAGGAAAATATTAATAGGCCTTCAGAGATTAAGAACAAGAATTTAAAAAATAAATCCACTTCTTCCTCTCTTCACTCAGTTGCCAGTGAGAGAAGCTGGGAGCCAGATGGCGGCCCTGCCCTCACAAAGCACCCCACCCCCACCCCCCCACCGCAGGAAGATACACTGCCCCTCTCCCCTGGACTGAGAATTCACTCTTACTCTCCCTGTTGATGGTGGGCATGAGGATGCAGTGTGGAGGGTGGGGCTGGGGTGGACCCCTAACATGGGGAGTGGCAGTCACCCCCACAAGCAGGGGATGCCAGTGGGCATGTGTTTTGAAGGATTGTGTGGACCCTTGGACATTCCTCAGTTAACTCTTCAGTTTTGAGGTCCTCTTAGACCCACCAGGCTTGGTTGACTAGCTGGGTGGTAGGTGGCGGAGAGTTTTGGTTTTGCAGATTGCCAAGTCTGCAAAGTCAGCTTCTTCCTCTACTAACTTTACTCTTGGGCAAATGACTTTGCATTTCTGACTGTCTCCTCGTTGAAAAAATGGGAGTAATAAATCCTACCCTACTTGTTCCTACCCTCAGGCCCTGTGGCTGTGCTGGCCTCATCTGGGTTGCCTTTCCCTCCTCCCGCCCTGCCTCCTTCAGGGAGCTTCCCTGACCCTCTAGTGCTTTCCCATCTCCTTCTCTCCTCTGAGCTTCTGGAGCACTTAGAGTTTGTACTGTTCAATTTATCCAGTATCTCCTGGGCTTTTCTGGCAGGTTAGCCTTGATGTGGTCATCCGAAAGAGTTGTGGAGCCCCCTTTGAATTGGCAACCATCCAGCAAGCCTACATTGTATTCCTGTTGTGGGCCTGTGGATAGGGAGGGTCTGAGAGCCTCTCCTTGCATGTGAGGCTCAATGTGCTCTTATCCACCTAGCCCTGTGGCCTTGGCCGCTTGTTTCTTTATCATTCAATCTTACTAAGCATCCCGTGTGCCAAGCACTGTGCTTAGTGCTAGGGATACAAAGATGAAGATACTTAGTTTTCAGGGAGGCAACAGTAACTCTTCCCCTACTACTACTCCTCTACACACATATACATTCTACAGTCCGGTCACATCATGTTGCTTACAGCACGCAGGTGTCTCCTTAGTTTTTCATGCCTCCACGCTTTATGCCTTTGCAACTTCTATTCCTCACCTGGGACAAGCTTGTCCCTGTTGTTCACATGAGGAGTCCTTACTTGGCCTCTAAGGCTCCATTCTGGCATTGCCTCTACCAGGAAGCCTTCCCAGTTCCCCTGGGTTGGATGAGGAGCCCACCCCCACTGCTCCTATACTCCCACTTGACTTAACCCTGTGTAAGGAGTCCTCATGGCACAATGATTAAGCACTTAGCTGCTAACCGAAAGGTTGGCAGTTTGAACCAACAGCCACTCTGCAGGAGAAAGATGTGGCAGTCTGCTTCCGTTAGGATTATGGCCTTGGAAACCCACTGGGGCTCTGACCTGTGTGGTCACTGTCTTAGTTATCTAGTGCTGCTATAACAGAAATACCCAAAGTGGTTGGCTTTAACAAACAGAAGTTTATTTTCTCACAGTTTAGGATGCTAGAAGTGTGAATTCAGGGTGCCAGCTCCAAGGGAAGGCTTTCCCTCTCAGTAGTTCTGGGGGAAGGTCATTATCATCAGTCTTCCCTTGGTCTAGGCTTCTGAGCTCAGGGACCCGGTCCAAAGGACACGCTCCACTCCTGGCTCTCCTTGCTTGGTGGTAATGAGATCCCTCTCCTCTCTGCTCAGTTCTCTTTTATATCACAAAAGGGATTGATACAAGATACAACGTAATCCTGTAGATTGAGTCCTGCCTCATTAACATAACTACTTCTAATCCTGCCTCATTAACAGAACACATAGGATAATCACATCAGATCACAAATGGTAGACAGCCACACAATACTGGGGATCATGGCCTAGCCAAGTTGACACAATTTTGGGGGGACACAGTTGAATCCATAACAGTCACTATGAGTCAGAATCGAATCGATGGCAATGTGTTTTGGTTTTGGTTTAATGGAACCCTCTATCTAGCTCCCCACACACATACTGTGAGCCCCTTTGGGGCAGGGACTGTGGCTCATTCATTTTGGTAGCCCCAGCTCCTAGAACCTGACACACAGTAGGTGCTCTGGATATGTAAGTCTCATGGAGCCTGAGCATATGTATGTATTAGGGAGAGGTGGCCAACACTGGTGGCTTCCCCAGTTTCCCCCTCCTGATCACTGTCCTTTGGGCTCAGGTAAAACCAGGCCCTTTCTCAACTCGTGTGTCCTGTTAGCTTTTTTTTTCTCCCAAGGATATACTAATAAAAACCAGAGGGCACCCAGAGAGGGGATGGTTTTATGATGGGGAGCATTTCTGATTGAAAGATCAGAGGGAGGAATTTTGTTTAATTCTGAGTTCCCCAGCAGTTTGGTATCTTCCTGGTTCTAATCTATTCAGTGAGCAAGCATCGCCTACGTGCTTGGGGGAATGCAAAAGAAGACATGGATCTTGCTTTTGAGGAGCTGAAATCCTGTTCATCATTCAGTCAATAAGCATTTGGGGGCTTGCTGTCCTAGGGCATTGCTGTAGGGATTACAGCACCAGGGTGAGGTGTGGACACTGTCCCCCAAGGCAGAGTCGGGGAGTTGAGACCAGCACACAATCAGTGTAGGAGCATACAGACGAGTGAGTGGCGAGAGGCTGCATTCTGTTGAGCTATCACCTGTGCAACCAGCCAGTTTGCAGAGCTTGAGCTCAAGAAGGGCTTGGGACAGGCAGGAAGGTTTCCCGTAGGAGGAGGGACTTGGAATGGACTTCAAGGAAAGATGCTGATGATAAAGAATGGGATATTTATTGAATAGTCACTGGGTGCCAGGCACTAGGTCAAAAAAATAAATGTAGCTTACACAACACTATGAGGCAAATGCTGCCACTATCCCCACTTACACGAAAGAGGAAACTGAGATACAGAAGGTAAGTAATTTGCCTATGGTTTCAGGCCGTCTGATTCTGTAGCTGAAGCTCCTAGGTGTGGAGTTCCAGATGAGACGCCAGTCCAGAGCTGAGTGGGGAGCAAGCAGCCTGTGTGCAGGGCCACCAGGAGACTGCCTGGGGCAGGGGCAGGGACCAGCACAGTGGAGAGGGTCCCATACAGAGGTGCTGGAAAACGAGGGTCTCAAAGCTGCCTAGTACCCTCACTCCTTCTGGGCAGCTGGCTGATCCCCCCAGCCTCCTCCCTGGTCCTCAGGGCAGAGGGCCTGTGCCCATTTTGGTAGACTTTTGTCCCAGTTGGGATCTGGAGTTAGAGGGGGTGTCTGTTCCCAGTGACTAGCATTTGCCTTGGGAGCCTCCAGGGCCCTGACCTGCCCAGGTGCTCCTCTGGCCTTAGAGGACTCCCTGACTCTGTCACCTCCCTGGCTCACTACCAACCTTTTCTCCAGTCTTCCGGGACCTGCTACCTGTGGCCTGACACTGCACACATGCCCCACCAACCCATTCAGGCACTAGAGGGCATAGGTTGTGGAGGTAGACTGTGATTTCACTGCCACTTTCTAGCAGGGTAACCTTAGAGAAGTTATTTCACTTCCCTGTGTCTCAGTTTCTTGAACTGTAAAATAGGGATAATACCTACTTTGATGAGTAGCATCTGGGGTCTTAAAAGCTTGTAAGCAGCCATCTAAGATGCATCAATTGGTCCCAGCCATCTGGAGTAAAGGAGAATGAAGAACACCAAAGACACAAGGAAGGTGTTAGCCCAAGAGACAGAAAGGGCCACA
>NW_004444020.1:10738356-10743122 GCF_000243295.1 Trichechus manatus latirostris
CAGGTGAGATGGGAAGGCAGAGAGGGTTAGGAGCTTGTTGAATGAACATGGAGAATCGGGTGGAAAGGAGGAGTGTGCTGTCACAGTATGGGGAGAGCAATTAGAGTTACATAACAATGTATGTGTAAATTTTTGTATGGGAAAAAATTAAAAAGTTTAAAAAAAAAATAGGGACAATAAAAGTCCCTACATCATAGGGTTGTGGTGAGAATTAAATGAGTTAATTTGGTAAAGTCTTCAAACCACATCTGACACATCGCTTACATTAATTAAGTGTTCCTGTTGTTTTTACATGATCACTATTGTGATTGTTACAGAAGGTGGATTCTGCTCGCCTGCCCTGGGACTCACAGTGCTGGGTCACAGATGGCTGAGCTCCAGCTCCTGTCCAGGAGGCACTCTCACACTCTCTTAATATACAGTTGTGTATAAGAAAGCAAGTGGTACTTGGGGTCGTAAGCCCAAGGGCATTGTGCCCCTTGCCTGGCTGGCTTACTTCAAGCGTTAACCTTTGCCTAGATCTCTGGGCCCCTGTCTTAGGCTGGGTTCTCTAGAGAAGCAAAACCAGTGAAGCGTGTGTATGTGTGTGTGTGTGCATGTATGTGTGTGTGTGTATTCAAGGAAATGGCTCCTGCAGTTGTACAGGCTGGAAAGTCCCAAGTCTGTGGGTCAGGCTGAAGGCTTCTCCTGACTCACATAGCTACAGAGCTGATTGATGAACCCAGATCAGCAGGTCGATGACAGGCCTGTCACTCAACAGGCTGCAGAGACAGACGAATCCCAAGATCGGCAGATAAGCTTCTAGCTCAAGTTCTGAGAACTGGAGGTCAGATGCAGGATCCAGGGTGGGCAAAAGCCAGTGAGCTTAAATAGAAAGTCCACGTATATTGGATGCAGGTCACACACCCAAGGAAACTCCCTTTCAACGGATTGGCTACTCATAGCAGATCTCATTGGAGGTGATTACATTATATCATGTCTTACTATGGAGGTGATTAAATCATTATGTAACTGCCAAACTACATTATAACTGCCAAACCACTGAGCCCAGCCAAGTAGACACACAATTTTAACCATCACAATCCACCCCCTGTCAACTTGACACCCATACACACCTACCTAAACCATATACAATCTCTGAATAAAGACAATTATAAAGTCATACTTGCGCCTAACATGATACAACTAACACGTGTACAACAGAAAACGCACTACCCCTGTTTATATCTTATAAGTGAAGAAAACAAAAATATTTGATGCACACATACAAAGAAGAAATACTCATAACAATTACAGTCCTTGTTTTTGCAACTACTCATGTGGTCATAGCTGGTGTTTAGAACTTCCTTCTTCCACCACCAGTTCCATGTTCCCTTTACTCTCAGCAAGCACCTCAGCTGGTCATCGTTCTTTGCTGGTGGGGTGACCCAAAACTTCATTCCTGAAGGGTCAGGGCCATTAGTAGTCACGTTGGGATTGAGTTGCTGTAGTTCTCCGTTGACTTTAATCACAGGGCATGGTACTACTGAGATGTCCTAAGGGATCTCCTGCATTCCAGACACACTCTTCTTTACCTCCATTATGTAATATCTGTCTGGTTTCTTATTGCTAATCAGGATCAATCACACTAGCCAATACAGTAATTCACTTCTTTGCCTGTTGATCCAGAGGCATGAGGAGCCCAAAGTGACCGGATGACATTCTTAACTTTCAGTTCAATGGAATGAGTTCTATGTCTCCAGGTGGAAGCATTCCTCCCTTTGAAACTAAGATCTCTAGACCTGCAGAGTATAGGGTCACGGGGACAGGAAGCAAAAATTTTGCAAGTGGGTCACTAGGGGTAATTTCCACCCCTTGATTCCTGGACTGATGAATCTTGGCTATGGGAGAAACAGCACCATAGTGGATGCTGGTTTAGAGCATATACAGCCTTCTGGAGAACATTGCCCCAACCCTGCAAGGTATTGCCACCTAGCTGGAGCCACAATTTTGTCTTTAGAAGGCCATTCCATCATTCTGTCTAGCCAGCTGCTTCAGGATGATGGAGAACATGGAAAGACCAGTGAATTCCATGAAAATGGGCCCATTACCACACTTTATTTACTGTGAGGTAAGTCCCTTGATCCAAAGTGATGCTGTATGGGATACCATGATGATGAGTAAGGCATTCTATAAGTCCACGGATGGTAGTTTTGGCAGAAGCATTGAGTGCAGGAAAGGCAAATCCGTACCCAGAGTAAATGTCTAGTTTAGTAAGGACAAAATGCTGCCCTTTCCATGACGGAAGTGGTCCAGTGTAATCAACCTGCCACCAGGTTGCTAGCTGATCACCTCAAGGAATGGTGCCATATCCAGGACTCAGTGTTGGTCTCTGCTGCTGGCAAATGGGGGACTCAGCAGTAGCTATAGCCAAGTCAGCCTTGATGAGTGCAAGTCCATGTTGCTGAGACCATGCATAATCTCCATCCCTACCAACATGGCCACTTTGTGAGCCCGTTGGGTAATGATGGGAGTGGCCACAGCCCATGAATCAATATGCATTCACACATCTGGCCGTTTCTCCTTCCAAGCAAAGTGATCAGCCAGGTACACTGCTCAAAGTTCTGCCCGTTGAGAGGATTTCCCTTTACCACTATCCTGCATGGAGGTCCCAGAAAGGGGCTGTAGTGCTGCTGCTGTCCACTTTCAAGTGGTGCCTGCATATCACGCGGAACTATCCGTAAACCAGGCACGAGTTTTCTCTTTCTCAGTCAACTGTTTATAAGGAACTCCCCATGAGGCCATAGGTGCAGACTGGGAGATGGAAGGTAATGTGACAGGGGCATTTGGGCCACTTCCTCCAGTTAGAAAATCAGTAACATCAGATAACAACCCAAGACTAGAACACAGGACAGAGCAACCAGATATCAACCCAGATAGGGAAGTCATAAAAATAAATCAAAGCTAAAACACTGAAAATAGGGAAACAGAGATGTCAGTATGTAAAAGAGGACAACACTAACACAAAAAAGAGGGACTAAAACATGTAGTCATAGATCTTTCATATGGAGAGGAAGTCAAGGTGACATAAAGAAATAAAAGACTGATTTAAACTTAGAAAAATAGGGGTAAATATTAAAGGAAACTAACAATCCTACACATAAAAATAAAAAACAAGAAAAATATAAAGACTCAGCAAATACAAAATCAACAACAACAAAGAAGATGAAAAGAAAATACATAAAGAAAAATGACTCAGCACAGAAAAGTAAGTGGAACAAAGAAACTGTCAACAACACACAAAAAAAGACATCAAAATGACAGCACTAAACTCATATCTATCAATAATTACGCTGAATGTAAATGGACTAAATGCACGAATAAAGGGACAAAGAGTGGCAGAATGGATTTAAAAAACATGATCTGTCTATATGCTGCCTACAAGAGACACACCTTAGACTTAAAGACACAAACAAACTAAAACTCAAAGGATGGAAAAATACATCAAGCAAACAACACTCAAAAAAAAGAGCAGGAGTGGCAATATTAATCTCTGACAAAATAGACTTTGAAGTAAAATCCACCACAAAGGATAAGGAACGACACTATATAATGATTAAAGGTTCAATACCAGCAGGACATAACTATAATAAAT
Organism: Trichechus manatus latirostris; assembly: GCF_000243295.1. Taxonomy (NCBI): domain Eukaryota; kingdom Metazoa; phylum Chordata; class Mammalia; order Sirenia; family Trichechidae; genus Trichechus; species Trichechus manatus. Next base: position 10,741,991 of record NW_004444020.1, read on the forward strand.
ATTTGTGCACCCAATGACAAGGCTCCAAAATACATAAAACAAACTCTAACAGCACTGTTAAGAGAGATAGCTCCACAATAGTAGTAGGAGACTTCAACATACCACTTTCGGTGAAGGACAGAACATCCAGAAAGAAGCTCAATAAAGACACGGAAGATCTAAATGCCACGATCAACCAACATGATCTCATGCACATATACCAAACACTGCACCCAACAGCATAGCAAACTATACTTTCTTTTCCAATGCACATGGAATATTCTCAGAATAGACCACATATTAGGCCATAAAGCAAGCCTTAACAGAATCCAAAGCACTGAAATATTACAAAGCATCTTTTCTGACCATTAAGCCATAAAGGTAGAAATCAATAACAGAAAAAGCAAGGAAAAAAAATCAAACACATGGAAACTCAACAACACCTTGCTCAAAAACTACTGGGTTATAGAAGAAGTTCAGGATGGAATAAAAAAATTCATAGAATCAAATGAGAATGAAAACACATCCTACCTGAACCTTTGGGACACAGCAAAAGCAGAGCTCAGAGGTTAGTTTATAGTAATAAATGCACACATCCAAAAAGGAGAAAGGGCAAAATCAAAACATTAACCCTACAACTGGAACAAGTAGAAAGAGAGCAGCAAAAGAAGCCCTCGGGCACCAGAAGAAAGGAAATAATAAGAATTAGTGCAGAATTAAATAGAGAATTAAAAAAAACAATTGAAACAGTTAACAAGACCAAAAGCTGGTTCTTTGAAAAGATAAAAAAAAATCGATAAATGATTGGCCAAACTGACAAAAGAAAAACAAGAGAGGAAGCAAATAACTGGAATAAGAAATGAGATGGCTGATACCACAACAGACCCAACTGAAATTAAAAGAATCGTAACAAAATACTATGAAAAGTTGTACTCTAACAAATTTGAAAACCTAGAGGTAATGAACAGATTTTTAGAAACTCACTACCTAGCTAAACTAACACAAACAGAGGTAGAACAACTAAATAAACCTATAACAAAAGAAGAGATTGAAAAGGTAATTAAAAAAATCCCAACAAAAAAAAAAGCCCTGGCCTGGACAATTTCACTGGAGAATTCTACCAAACTTTCAGAGAAGAGTTAACACCACTACT
>NW_004444020.1:10745111-10833626 GCF_000243295.1 Trichechus manatus latirostris
AAGACCACTATTATAAGAACTCAAGAAAAGGTTTAAACACAGAAGAAAACATTCTTTGATGGTGACGAGGGTGGGGAGGGAGGGTGAGGGTTATTCACTAACTAGATAGTAGACAAGAATTACCTTAGGTGAAGGGAAGGACAGCACACACTACAGGGGAAGTCAGCACAACTGGACTAAACCAAAACTAAGAAGTTTCCTGAATACAACTAAACACTGTGAGGGATAGAGTAGCAGGGGCAAGGATCTGGGGACCATGGTTTCAGGGGACATCTGGGTCAATTGGCATCACAAAGTTTGTTAAGAAAATGTTCTGCATCCCACTTTGGTGAGTGGCGTCTGGGATGTTAAAAGTAGCAAGCGGCCATCTAAGATGCATCAGTTGGTCCCAACCCACTTGGAGCAAAGGAAAATGAAGAACACCAAAGACACAAGGAAAATGTTAGCCCAAGAGACAGAAAGGACCACATAAACCAGAGACTTCATCAGCCTGAGACCAGAAGAACTAGATGGTGCCCAGCTACCACCAATGACCACCCTGTCAGGGAACACAACAGAAAGTCCCTGACAGAGCAGGAGAAAAGTAGAGTGCAGAACTCAAATTCACATAAAAAGACCAGACTTAATGGTTTGATTGAGACTGGAGGGACCCAAGAAGACATGATCCCTAGACTCTCTGTAAGCCCAAAACTAAGACCATTCCCAAGGCCAACTCTTCAGACAAAGATAAGATACTTGTGAAGAGTGTGCTTCTTAGCTCAAGTTGATACATGAGACTAAATGGGCAGCTCCTAGAGGTGAGATGAGAAGTCAGAGAGGGTCAGGAGCTGGTTGAATGGACATGGGAGATCCGGGGTGGAAAGGAGGAGTTGTTGTGTCACAGCATAGGGAGAGCAACTAGGGTCACATAACAATGTATGTATAAATTTTTGTATGAGAGACTAACTTGAATTGTAAACTTTCACTTAAAGCACAACAATTAAAAAACAATGAAGCATATGATTGTGAAAAAAAAAAAATCACAGCAGCCTTCAAGGATGCTGGGGTGCCCGTCACAAATTTCTTCCTCACTGTTGTAGTAAAAGGTATGTCCTTTGGACACTTCATGTGTGGGTCTGTGGCTCCAACCTGATAAATCCACTCTAACATGCCAATTTTCCTAAGCCTTTGGATACCTTTTTCTACAGTATACCAAGGCAGGTCTGGCATTTCAACTTGTTTTAGTGTTGGCCACCACGTAATCCATACTTCAGTGAACCAACCAAGTAAGCTATTAGATCTTTTCCTAACCTCTCAAGCTGAAACATTGAATGAAGAATCTGTGCTTAGTGGGCCCATATCAGTAAACTCAGACTGATCCATATTATGTTCCTTATACCATTATCCCACACCCTTAATAGCCATTCCCACGCATATTCCCCAGGTTTCTGTTTATACATATTGGAAAAGTCAAGCAGTTCTTTTGGAGTGTAGTGAACCTCCTCCTGGGTCAGACTTTGTACTTCACCTTTTGGGGCTTGCTGGGACTTAAGTCTAATTATAGGTCTAGAAGCCAAAATAGGTGGTGAGGATGTGTTTTGAGAACATTCAGCATTGTCTTGTAAGGCATCTGCCTCAGGTGATGTCCCAGACAATGACTCAGACAAAGGTTCTTTAGACACAGCTGGGTTAATCTCATCAGATGGGGGTGGAGGGGCTTAGCTGACAAAGATGGAGTGATCTCTTCAGATGGGAGTGAGAGGGCTGGCTCTGTTGGCAGGAGTGATTCAATGTAATTTAGGGGCTTAGTGTCCCCAGCTTCGTGATTATCTGTTCATATGTCTCTATCCCAAGTTTCTGGATCCTGTTTCTTCCCAATCAATGCACTCACTTTAACTTCAGACTCCACATGAGTTTGGGAATTCAATTGGCATTGTAATTCAGCCACTCTTACAATAAAACTCTGGGTTTGGTTTTCAGCAATATCAGCTCTGTTGCTGTAAGAAATAAGACTTTCTTTCAAGGCAAAAGTGGTCATTTTGAGGTCATTTGTGCTGCACTTGAGCGTTGACTCTGAATCCCTGAGCTCATTTCTTTCTTTCACCACTTTGTCTAGAGAAAGTAACACCAACCGACCAGCTTCCTTATACTTCTCGTTATAACAAAATTGTAGAAAGCTATCAAACATGCAACCACCTAGAGTCTCGCCTGTCACCAATACCTGATCTACTGTGGTTATATTTTGCTTATTTCTATAGCTACCGTACACCATGGATTAGGAGTGCCCTCTTTACTACTGGAAGCATCAATATCTTTAAGACTAACCAGACTTGAGAACCAATTTAGAGAACTCATCCTTATAATTTTGTTTCTCTAGAACCACTCTCAGTACCCAGTGTCTTAGGCTGGATTCTCTAGAAAGCAAAACTAAAGACGCGTGTGTATATAAATACACACATGAAAAACCAAACTGTTGAGTTGATTAGAGAGAGCAAGAGATATTGACTTATATCCAGGAAATGGCTCATGTGGTTGTAGAGCCTGGAAAGTCTCAAGTCCATGAGTCAGGCTGGAGGCTTCTCATGACTCATGTAGCTGCAGGGCTGACGAACCCAAGATCAGCAGCTCAGATGACAGACCTCTGGCTCACAGGCTGTGGAGGCTGATGAATCTCAAGATCAGCAGGTAAGATAGCAGGCTGCTGGCTCACAGGCTGCAGATGCTGATGAATCCCAAGATCAGCAGGTAAGCTGCTAGCTCAAGTCCCAAGAACCAGAAGTCAGATGCAAGATCCAGAGTGAGCAAAAGCCAGTGAGATTTGCCAGAAAGTCCACATATGTCGGATGCAAGCCACACCCCCAAGGAAACTTCCTTTCAACTGATTGTCTACTCATAGCAGATCTCATCATGGAGGTGATTACATTATTATGGAGGTAATTAAATCATTACATAGCTGCCAAACTATATCATAACTGCCAAACCACTGAGAATTATGACCCAGTCAATCTGACACACCATCTTAACCATCAGAGCCACCACCACCCCCCCCACCCCATATGATAATTTCTAACCTGGCGCCAGCAGTCCAAGCATGATCCTAGCAGAGGAGTTGAATTTGGTAGAAAAACAGGGGCTAATGTATTAACAGAAGAGTAATAGAGATCTCCCACCACCTGGTCTGTCAGTTTGTCATACTCTGGTGGCTTGCATGTTGTTATGATGCTGGAAGCTATGCTGTTGATATTTCAAAAACCAGCAGGGTCAGACATAGTGGACAGGTTTCTGTGGAGCTTCTAGACTAAGACAGATTAGGAAGAAAGGCCATGCCGTCTACTTCCAAAAATTAGTCAGTGAATGAACTGTGCATGTAGAAATTTTTGAAATGGTGTATCTTTGGCTATGTGTATTTTCACCAAAAAAAAAAGGTTGAGAAGTTAGAGGGTTGATGTGTTGTGGGGTTGTTAACCAATGTCATAAAACAATATGTGTACTACTGTTTCCTGAGAAACTATTTGTTCTGTAAGCCTTCACCTGAAGTACAATAAAAAAAAAAAAAATTAGTCAGTGAAAACCCTATGGATCACAACAGAATATTGTCCAATATAGTACTGGAAAATAAACCCCTTTGTTTGGAAGGCACTCAAAATACACAGTGGCCACAATAATGGACTCAAGCATACCAATGATAATGAAGATGGCACAAGACCGGGCAGCATTTTGTTTCTGTTGTACACGGGGTCACCATAAGTCAGAGCTGACTTGATGGCAACTAACAACAACAATAATGAAGTTCTCCAGAGATAACGAGGCAGGCTATCCCCAGATGTCCTGAATCCTTCCCATGGTGCAGGACAGCCACTAGGTAGGATGTTTTGGAGGAGACCAGAGGGCAGTGGCTTTAGATCTGGATGGGAAACAAGTTTCCTCTCTGGGACCAGTCAACTGGTTCTGGTTGCCAAAGGTGCTGTGTTGAAAAGGATTCTAAAACTGAGCAAAGAGGACCCTGATTGATCAGTGATGTCTGCTATGGATCTGGGCATGAGGAGGGGCAGCATACATGCCACATACTCACCAACCAGACCTGATGATCTTTAAGGTCCTTTACAGCCTGAAATAACCAGGCCTTTGAACCCCTGCTGATTATTTGCATTTCTAACAAGTTCCCTGCTGAGAATTTGCATGTCTACCCCAGGCATACTGAATCAGAACCTACAGTTTAACAAGATCCCCAGGTGATTCTTATGTATAACTTCTTGGGAATTTGTTAGAAATGCAAAATCTCAGCAGGGAACTTGTTAGAAATGCAAATACTTATCAGGGGTTTGAACTAGAACGAACTGGTTTGAAGCCCTGGATATAATATACAGGATTGGGTGGGTGGTCGTGTCTTAGCAGTGGCGTGAGCTGAATGCTCTGGTGGCTTCCTAAAGGGGTTGAGTGGCACAATGACATTGCTGGGCTTAGCTTAGCAAAGGTATGAGACACAGGGCTGGAACAAAGTCTTGAGGAACAGAAAATGAAGCCTTAAGGGATGCCAAGTAGCCTAGACCCCTGGTGGGCAGCTCACCATTTATTCACAGCCTGCAGATCAGCAGCCTTGGGGGAGCTGCCCATTTCTGGGAATTGTGTGAAGGGAAGGGCAGCTCCTGGAACACAGAGCCATTTCTTCCACATGGGCTGGGTCACTCCCCCAATGTGTCCTCATCCCCCTGAGCTGGGCACACCCAGACACCATAAGGATGAGATTAGCTTCCCAGGGGCTGATTCAGCTCAAGTTGTGAAAGCCCGCTCACTCTTCTAAGAGCTCCATTAAAAGTGAATGTGCCCTCCCTCTTCCAGCCTTATTGACTTAGAAAACTTGCAGTTTGGACTGATGGGGTGAGGGGAAATCTTTAAAATAATTGGTATAGAAATGGAGAAGCAAATAGTAGTAAAAACCAAACTTTGAGTAAATTGGAAGCATCTTTGGGAGACGGTCTGAGTTGGCCACTGCCCTAGCCTCCAAGAATCTGGGTGGTGCAAACCAGTTAACACACTTGGCTGCTGACTGAAAGGATGGCAGATCGACTCCACCCAGAAGCACCTCAGAAGAAAGACCTGGCAATCTACTCCCAAAAAATTAGTCACTGAAAACCCTATGGAGCACAGTTCTACTGTGACACACATGGGGTTGCCATAAGTCAGAATCAACTCAACAGCAACTGGTTTAGTTTTTTGGTTTGTAGTCAGGGCCAGGGAAGCAGCCACGAGACTGAAGAGTGCCCTGTAGGTTAAAGAATCAAGATGACAGTTAAAGAAAAGCCCTGTGATGCTGCAAAACTAATAGCCAAAAGGATTTGAGGCAGTGTGGCATGGCAGTTCCAAGCATGAACTCCAGCATCTGGATGATCCATAGCAGATGCCCACTAAATGGTGGAGGCTGTTACTGCTGTGTGGCCCCTCCTGGGCACCATTTGTTTTGGCCAGGACTATGACACTGCTTTGGAAGTGGTATCGGGTAGGGGTGGATGCATGGAGAGGTCACAGAGTCTCTGAACCCCTTGACAGCATCCGCAGCCAAAGCTGTCTCTTTTACGTGTGCAGCTCACTTAGAACCATGGGCACAGTGTGTGTTTTTTATCTATTCGTTTGGAAAACAAGCTCTGTAGAGCCCCTAGAAACTGGACACTTGGGGAGAAGGGGGAAGATTTAGTGAGGGATAATAACCATTGGGCACTGCTGTTTCTGGGAGTTTCTGGGGCCTGCCTCTGTCCTCGGTATTTATCCAGTAACTAGTTGCTGTGACTGATTCATGGTAACCCCATGTGTGTCAGAGATGAACTGTGCTCCATAAGATTTTCGGTGACTGATTCCTTGGAAATAGATCACCAGGCCTTTCTTCCAAGGTGCCTCTGGGTGGACTCAAACTTCCAACCATTCACTTAACAGCCAACCACGTTAACCATTTGCAGCACTCAGTTGACTCCAAGGCATTTATATCCGTTACTAATTTGATTCCTCCTATGAAGATCCCTGGGTGGCACAAAGTTTGTGCTTGACTACTAACCTAAAGGTTGGTGGTTCTAACCAGCCAGCAACACCATGGAAGAAAGTCCTGGTGATCTGGTTCCATAAAGATTACAGCCAAGAAAACCCTATGGAGCACAGTTCTACTCTGTAACACACGGAATTGCCATGAGTAGGAATCGACTTAATAGCAGCAGGTTGGTTTTTGGTTTGGCAGCCTTACGTGGTGTGGGTATTCTCAACTAGGGCCATGGATGGGCAGGAAAGTGCTTCAAATCACTGGGGCTTACCAGGTTAGAGGGAGACCAGGGACCCAACTCCTTTGCATATCAGTGCAAAGTATGCCCTTGTTGGGGGGGCCTCCATTTATTTTCACAGGGCCCTTACCCATTCTCGATGACCCTGTTCTCCTGTTTTATAGATTGGGAAACTGAGGCTCCATGAGGTTAAACAACTTGCCCCAGATCGTGCAGGAGTCCATATTTGAGGCATGAGTGCAATTTGGCTGCCTGGCTGCAGAGTCCAGGCTATTACTGAACCCCCAGGCTGCCTTGCTGAGAACCACTGGGGCTCGGGACAAGACTGTCCCCAGGAGATCTGGGACCCACTGAGCACACTTTGAAAATCGCTGGGTGAAAGGGTTATTCTAGGGTCATCAGGCCACCCAGCCCCCCACCTCCAAGAGGCTTGAGTCTGCCTCTTTCAGAAGGATGGCATCACCCTTCTTCTTCTTGGCACAGGGAGGGATGGGCAGGTGGAAGGATGCATTAGAGAATATCAAGTAATCAGTCAATGAGTAGTCACTGAGCATCCCACAGGTTGGGCCCTGTCTGGCCCTGTGAGAGGCAAGGGAATGAACAGATGTGGCTCTTGTCCTCACAGAGCTTAGGATCTCCTTGGGGAGGCGAATCTGGCATCCATGAAACAACTTCAAACATGCAAGATGGTTCTAACCGTGAGGATAGAAAGGGAGCAAAAGATGGACAGCAACCAAAAATCATATAGGGTCTTGTGTGACTGGTTCTGACCTCTCAGTAGAGGGAAGGGAGACAGTCCCAACCCCTTGTGAGAGAGTTGCCCCTTTGCCCTCTGCACGGTGAGGGCCCGCTCTGTGAATAGTGGGTTGTCTGCTTGTCATTCAGAAATGCCAGTGTTGAGCAACTGGTTCAGTTTAAAGATGGCTAAAGTTTGCACATGTATGTTATTAAAAATGGTCTGCTGAGGAAGCAACATTGCCTTTTAGGAAGAAGTTTCCAGTATGAGCGATGGTGTTGGTTACTGCGCAGCCTGTGGGCTGAGTGACTCTGGGCGTGGTGGTTGCCAGGGGAACCAGTGCACAGGCGCATGCACCGCGGTCTGGTTTCTGAGTGGAGAGGGCTCTGTGGTACCGTGAAGCCATTTCCCATGAAAACAGTGTTCTAAATGATGGGTGTTGTTACCACACAGGCCCATTTAATTTGACTGTGATGGAGCACCAGGGGATTCTCATGAGGGAATGGCGAGGAGGGCTGGGACTTGTGCGCGCCTGTGTTCTTCCAGGAACACAAAGAACAAGGCGAGAGTACAAACGTTTGAGCAGCTTCTCTGAGCTGGCCACACCGCCTGCATTTTTATTTCATCTTTAGAGTGATCCTGCAAAGTATGATTCTCCAGCCCCATGTTATGAACAAGAAACTGAGGCTGTGAAAAGTAACTTTCCCAAGTCACCCAACTGGTCAGTAGGAGAGTATCTGACACAAAATGGGAGGGGAAATTTTAAGGAGAACCTCAGGTCTCAGTAAGGCCTACCACCTCAAAAGGGCCTATCCGTAACCCCTACAAGGTGAAGAACCTTCATATTCTAGAATGATCTATAAGGTGCCTTCTAAGATGAGAGGGCTGAGGTGGAGGAGGAGGGCAGATTGGGAGCATCAGCATCAGCAGTTTGCTCCTTAACCACCAACAAACTTTTTATCCTGTGGTGACTTTTGTCATAGCATGTGGTGACATAGTTTTTATGAATCTTCCTCTCTATCATGTGAGACCAGCCTATTTGTAGGTATGTGGTGTGCTCTTAACTGCTCCCCCCCTTTCCCCTCTTCCCTGTTTACAAAGAAATCATTTAGTCGTTTTTTTTGTTGTTTTTTTTTTCTTTTTCTTTTGGTGGGGGAAGGGGAAGACTGGAAAGCATGTCTATCAGAAGTTATGGCCTATGGCCTTTATGAATTGGTGGGTTCTCTGGACTCATTCTCCTGTCCTCCCAACTGCTTCTTTCTTCCTCGGCTCACGCTTGCTTCCAGAAGGGTCCTGTGTGATTGGTTCTAACCCCTTGGTAGAGTGAAGGGAGACAGTCCCAGCCCTTTGCTGAGAGAGCTGCCCCTTAGCCCTCTGCACAGTGAGGGCCAGCGCTGTGGCTAGTAGGTTGATTGTCATTCAGAAATGCCGGTGTTCAGCTTCTGGTTCATTCAGCAAGCGTCTGCTCTGTGCCAGTGCTGTGTCAGGCTCTGGGGGTACAGAGAAAGACAAGATGCAGTCCCTGCCCTTATGTGCAGGAGTGAATGTGTACAAGATTCCAGGTGTAATGGTGGCCCATGCACCAAGAAACTCAGAACTCAAAGCGTGGAATGGACGTGAAGAGTGTGTGCTCCCAGGGTCCTAGGCATGTGCAGAGGACACAGTGTGACCACAGGGCACTCTGGGAGAACACAAAGTTGGTTGAAATAGAGCAGTGTGTGAGGGGCGACGGCATTGGCATGACTGCAAAGGTCAGCATGGCAGCCAGGGGCAGACCTTGAAAGTCCACTGAATAGAACTTGACCCATCAGCTATGGACAGGCAGCACTAAAGGTGTTTGGGACCCAGTCTGATTATTGTGTTAACTATGTGTTGTAACCTGTTCCACTGAGTCCGAGTTGGAAGGGAAGCCCAGCTTAACTCCTGTGATCTCTTGGGGGCTCAACCCTGAGTGCAGCCACTGAAAAGGGAGGGGCTCAGTGACCATTTCCTGCCAGCTGCCTTGGCAAGCAGAGTGCATTTTTTAGTTCCCTGGTGGTTCTGCTGTGGGTGGTCTGAGCCCTGAATCAAAGGTTCGGTTCATGTCCTGTATTGTATTTACTAGTGTATTTCTTATCTTGTTTTATTTAGAAAAGAAAATCAAGAGAAACGATTTTCCTTCCCCATGCTTCTCTCTCACTTAATATTTTTTATTCATGTAGCTTCCAGCAGAGAATGTAAGTTTTAAAAACAGCCTCTTTCAACAGTCAAACACAGTTCGCCTCCACCCCAGGCCAAGACAGTGGTTACATGAGGCACAGTGAGGAGCAAGGTCCCCTGACCCTGGAGGCAAAGGAGAGTGGGAGCTGGCCCTTACCCTCTTCTCCCCTTTTCTGTCTCCCTTCAAGTCCCTCTGACCCCTCTGGACTGCCATCGCTGTCGTGTATTCAGCCTGGGATTGCTCAGCTTATCCCCATCTTTGTAGCGAGATTCGGGAGCCAGATGCTGGGGCTGCAGCAGATGTTGGTCTTCCTATCATGTACCAAAGGAACTTAAATCTCCATGTGAATGAGAGGGAATTGCATGTCTTCAGGTGGCTTGAACATTTTATTTTGTTGGGAACATTTTGATATGGTTAAACTTTTCTAGTATACAAGTATACTACATGCTTATTGTAGTATACTTGAAAAATTGAGAAAAAGTTCCCTGAAATCTCCCTCAGAGACAACTACCTGCCAAACCTCTATGCATGGATGCACATCTAGATATGTGATTCATAGATGGGTAACTGAAATCATATGAACTTGCTATTTTGAAGCCCATTTTTTTTCTTAAATCAATAATTTGTTGGTGAATGTCAGCATTTTTAATGGATGCATAGTATTCCATTGTATTGATAAACTACTTTTTGCCCAACATTTAGGTTATTTCTATTTTACCCATTCTTAACATCTTTGTATACTTGTCTGATTATTTCCTTAAAATAAATTCTCACATGTAGTATAGCTATGGAGAGAGTATTTACATTTTAAATCTTGATATGTTGATACAAAGGTATTCTCTGTCCAATACAGACAGATTGACTTTCTCACTGCAGGGTATAAAAGCACCTACTTCCCCACACTGAAGGGAAATCCTGAATGTCAACATCAGGCTTCAGTAACTTTGCAAAGGATTTTGCAATGCCTCTTGCTGTACCACCATGCAAATCAGCATGACCACATAACCCACATTTGTGTATAGCATCCTTTCTAATGAAATCTAACTACAATTGACTCATTTAGAGCCAAAAATAACTGCAGGGATCACCTAATCCAGCCCTTTCATCTGGTAGATAAGGAGATTGGCTCTAAGGTCAGTGACCTTCCCGAGGGTCATACAGCAGGGGAGCAGCAGAGCATTCAGTACACCCAATCTGCTGTCCTTCCAACCACACTGCCTCCCTCTACCCCCTCTATGAGCCCTTAAGTTTCCCTGTCACACATGTACCATGCCTCTGCCCCTCCCAGCTTACACAGAGATTCTTTTCTCCTGTACAGACGTAGAATCAAGCTTTTGCTCGCTTGGCTCAGGATTGGTTTTCATGCTACCCAGGAATACTCTTCCAGGGCGTGGTCTTGCTCCTCCTTCGTTAGCAGCTTAGAGCACTGGCAATGGAAATTGTTCTTTATGCGATTCCCACCCCCCCACACAACCACCAATGCTTAACATCTGATGCTGTCAACTGCCCCCTCATTCCACATGTCTTGCCTCCCCAGGTCTGACCTACCAGAAACATGGCAACCAGCGCTGTCCCCAGTGACAACCTCCCCACGTACAAGCTGGTGGTGGTGGGCGATGGGGGTGTGGGCAAGAGTGCCCTCACCATCCAGTTTTTCCAGAAGATCTTTGTGCCTGACTACGATCCCACCATTGAAGACTCCTACCTGAAACATACAGAGATTGACAATCAATGGGCCATCTTGGATGGTGAGACCTGGGTGGCAGCCCTGCATGGGGGTGGGACATGAGATGAGGAAGGTTGGGGACTGCTGACACTTTAGTGGTGCAAGATGGTTTCCTTCATGTTGCTGTTATGGGATAGTTGGTATAGGCCATGCATGGTTTCCAGGGTGGATTCTGAAAAGGGAAGGCCTTCTTAGCTGGCTTGAAGAGATTTGTGAAAACCAAAATGTGTATTCAACAAAGAGGCAAGGCTAGAATCATGCCAGCTCAGTGATGTCATGTTTTGGTTTTTTTGCTGATCAGAAACTGATTAACTGTTACAGATATCTTTAGCTAATAAAAAAAAGGGAAAAACAAATTATTTAATAAGCACAGTTTATTTGGCAATTGTCTTTCAGAGGGAAAATCTTTCATCTGACATTGTTTCTAGTTTAGTCTAGATTAGCAGTTCTAAAAGTGTGGTAGCCCAGCCAGCAGCATCAGCATCACCAAGGAACTTATTAAAAATGTAAATTAACAGGCTGCTACTGATTCAGAAATTCTGAGGATGGAGCCCAGCAATCTGTGTTTTAGTAAGCCCTACAGGTGATGCTGAAGTTACAGAACCACTAACTTCAGATTTTTGCTTTATTCTAGATTTTTTTTTTTTAATGACCTTTTGCTTTCTTCATGTATGATGATCTTGATGTTATCACAACTCGTCTGGTCTTCAGTCATTAGTGTTCAATACGTTAGATCTGTTCTTGAGATGGTCTCTAAATTCAGGTGGGATATACTGAAGATGGTACTTTGGCTCTTGTGGACTTGTTTTAATTTTCTTCAGCTTTAACTTGAACTTGCATATGAGCAATTGATGGTCTGTTCCAAAGTCAGCCCCGGCCTTACTCTGACTTATCATATTGAGCTTCACCATTGTCTCTTTCCACAGATGTAGTCAATTTGATTCCTGTGTATTCCATCTGGCAAAATCCATGTGTATAGTTGCCATTTATGTTATTGAAGAAATGTATTTCTAATGAATACATCATTGGTCTTGCAAAATTCTATCATGTGATTTCTCTTGTCTTTTCTATCACCAATGCCATATTTTCCAACCACTGATCCTTCTTTGTTTCTAACTTTCAAATTCTGGTCACTAGTAATTACCAGTTATCAGTGCATCTTTATTGCAGGTTTGATCAATTTCAGGCTGCAGAAGTTGGTAAAAGTCTTCAATTTCTTAATCTTTGGCATTAGTGGTAGGTGCATAACTTTGAATAATAGTCATATTAACTGGTCTTACTTGTAGGTGTATGGATATTATCCTATTACTGACAGCGTCGTATTTCAGGATAGATCTTGAAATGTTCTTTTTGACGATGAATGTGACACTGTTCCTCTTCAATTTGTCATTCCCAGCATCGTAGACCATATGATTGTCCAATTCAAAATGGCCAATCCCAGTCCATTTCAGCTCACTAATATGTAGGGTATCTATCTTCAAGGGTCCACTTCATTTCTGACTACTTCTTTGTTTCTTTGTTTTTTAATGCAAAAGTTAAAGTTGTAGCAGAGGGGCTGAACATCAGCTTTGAGGGCCCCTGGGGGACCCATAGCCTCCATAAGATTATCATAGTAATTCCAGGATACCAAAAGTTAATAGCAATCAGTCTAGATTTTTAAATGGACACTGGCATTTTTTAAATATGGCACTTTATGAGAGTCAGGTATTTCACATTATTTTCCAGTTAACTACAGTTGTCCTGAAATGTAAGTGGAGATAGTTAGATAGATAGATAGATAGATAGATAGATAGATAGATAGATAGATAGATAGATAGATAGATAGATAGATAGACAGACAGATAGATAGATAATTTTATTTGAGTCTGTTCTGGATTTTTTTTTTTACTTTAGGTGAATTACTAATTTACAGAGCAAATCAGTTTCTCATTAAGCAATGAATATACGTGTTTGTTTTGTGACATTGGTTGCCAACCTCACGACATGTTGACACTCTCCCCTTCTCTACCTTGGCTTCCCCATTACCAGCTTTCCTGTCCCTTCCTGCCTTCTAGTCCTTGCCCCTGGGCTGATGTGCCCATTTAGTCTCATTTTGTTTTATGAGCCTGTCTAATCTTTGGCTGAAGGGTGAACCTCAGGAGTGACTTTAGTACTAAGTTAAAAGGGTGTCCAGGGGCCATACTCTTGGGGGTTCTCCAGTCTCTGTCAGACCAGTAAGTCTGGTCTTTTTTTGTGAGTTAAAATTTTGTTCTACATTTTTCTCCAGCTCTGTCCAGGACCCTCTGATCCCTGTCAGAGCAGTCGGTGGTGGTAGCCAGGCACCATCTAGTTGTGCTGGACTCAGTCTGGTGGAGGTAGTGGTAGTTGTGGTCCATTAGTCCTTTGGATTAATCTTTCCCTTGTGTCTTTTGTTTTCTTCATTCTCCCTTGCTCCAGACAGAGTGGGACCAGTGGAGTATCTTAGATGGCCACTCACAAGCTTTTAAGACCCCAGACGCTACTCATCAAAGTAGATGTAGAACATTTTCTTTATAAACTATGTTATGCCATTTGAGCTAGATGTCCCCCGAGACCATGGTCCTCAGCCCTTAGCCCAGTAATTCGGTCCCTCAGGGAGTTTGAATGTGTCTATGAAGTTTCCATGACCTTGCCTTGGTCAAGTTGTGCTGACTTACCCAGTATTGTGTACTGTCTTACCCTTCACCAAAGTTATCACTTATCTATTGTCTACCAAGTGTTTTTCTCTCCCGACCCCTCCTCTCCCTAGTAACCATCAAAGATTGTTTCTTTCTATGTAGAAACCTTTTCATGAGTTTTTATAATAGTGATCTCATACAGTATTTGTCCTTTTGTGATTGACTTATTTCACTCAGCATAATGTCCTCCATATTCATCCATGTTATGACATATTTTCCAGATTCATCATTGTTCTTTATTGTTGTATAGTATTCATTGTGTGTATGTGCCATAGTTTGTTTATCCATTCATCTGTTGATGGGCGTCTAGGTTGTTTCCATCTTTTTGCTTTTGTGGATAATGCTGCAATGATCACGAGTGTGCATGTCTATTCGTGTGATGGCTCTTATTTCTTGAGTATATATTTCTAGGAGTGGGATTGCTGGATCATATGGCATTTCTATTTCTAGCTTTTTAAGGAAGCACTGTATTGTTTTCCAAAATGGCTGTACCATTTTACATTCCCACCAGCAGTGTATAAGAGTTCCAAGCTCCCCGCAGCCTCTCCAACATTAGTCATTTTCTGTTTTTTTGATTCTCACTAGTAATGTAGGGGTGAGATGGTATCTCATTGTAGTTTTGATTTGCATTTCTCTAATGGCTACTGATCCTGAGCATTTCCTCATGTGTCTGTTAGCCACCTGAATGTCTTCTTTGGTGAAGTGTCTGTTCATACCCTTTGCCCATGTTTTAATTGGATTATTTCTCTTTTTGTTGTAGAGGTGTTGGATTTTCCTATAGATTTCAGGGATTAGAACTTCTGTCGGATTTGTCATAGCCAAAATGTTTTTCCCAGTCTGTAAGTCCTCTTTTTACTCTTTTGATGAGCATAAGTGTTTAATTTTTAGAAGATCCCAGTTATCTAGCTTATCTTCTGCTGTTTGTGTATTGTTATGGTTTGTATCCTAGTTATGCCGTGGATTAGGGCCTGTAGCATGGACCCTACTTTTTCTTCTATGATCTTGTCACAAATTGAATTGTGTCCTCCAAAAATATGTGTCAGCTTGGTTAGGCCATGATTCCCAGTATTTTGTGATTATCCTCAATTTTGTGATTGTAATTTTATGTTAAAGAAGATTATAGTGGGATTGTTTAACACCCTTACTTAGGTCACATCCCTGATCCAGGGAGTTTTCCTGGAGTGTGGCCTGCACCACCTTTTATCTTAAAGAGATAAAAGGAAAGGGAAGCAAGCAGAGAATGCAGACCACCAAGAAAGCAGTGCTTGGAGGTGAGCATGTCCTTTGGACCCAGGGTTCTTGTGCAAAGAAGCTCCTAGTCCAGGGGAAGATTTGATGACATGGACCTTCCTCCAGAGCCAACAGAGAAAGCCTCTCCCTGGAGCTGACACCCTGAATTTGGACTTCTAGCTTACTAGACTGTGAGGAAATAAATTTCTCTTTGTTAAAGCCATTGACTTGTGGTATTTCTGTTATAGCAGCACTAGATGACTAAGACAGAATTTAGTACTGAGAGTGGGGTGCTACTCTAACAATACCTAAAATGTGGAAGCAGTTTTGAAACTGTGAATGGATAGAGGACTGGAAGCAGCAGAGAAGTGGCAACGGCAGAGGACCAACAGCAGCAGACAGCACTGGAGCGAGCCCATGGAGGGAGAGAGCTGAGTGCCTTTCAGCAGGAGGCTTCCTGGCAGAGTGGAATGCCTCCGGGCACTTATTGGTGGAGTTAGGCTTGCCAACCCACGGAGCAAGACAGCTGAGTGCCTTCTGGCCGAAGTTTACTGGTGGAGTGGGTTGCCTCCAGGCACTCACTGTTGAAGCTACAGAGCTTTGGACACTTGCACCAGTGGGGCAAATGCGGGCCTGAGGCCTGAGGTGCCGAGAGGCCAAGGAACTAGGAAGCAGAAGCTAAAGAGACAAGGAACACAGGAAGCCGAGCTGCCTCAGTCTCAAAAGGTATGGCCACAACCTCTAGGGTTTCAAAGGGTGGAGCCGTAGCCTCTGGTGTTTCTAAGGGTGGAGTCATCACTCAGATGGACTAGGAGAATGGTGTGGCTGAAGCCAAGGGAGTAGAGTTGCCATCCTAGTGGGCCTGGAAGGCAGAGCTGAAGCCCAGGGCCAAGGGGCCTCCACTCAGAATCTGGAGAATATGGCCAATACCTAGAGTTTGGATGGCATGACCATTGTGTAAATAGTCTCAGAGAACAGAGGATTATTTTCAAAGCCTTGAGGGCTAGTGTAATGTGTTCTGCTGACTTGCTTGGTGCCTGTTATTTCTTCTTTCTCTACAATTTCTTCTCCCATTTGTAATGGAAATGTCTAGCTTGTGCCTGTTCTGCCATTGTACTTTGTAAGCAAATAACTGGTATTCAAGATTTCACAGATGAAGAGGAATTTTTGCATTTTAGACTTGGAGTTGATTTAAGACTTTTGCTATGATATGATGAGGTAAATGTGTCTTACATGTAGCAAGGACATGAATTTTTGGAGGCCAAAGGGTGGAATGTCATAGATTGAATTGTGTCCTGAAAAAATATGTGTCAGCTTGGTTAGGCCATGATCCCAGTATTGTGTGGTTGTCCTCCATTTTATGATTGTAATTTTATGTTAAAGAAGATTAGGGTGGGATTGTTTAACACCCTTACTTAGGTCACATCCCTGATCCAATGTAAAGGGAGTTTCCTTGGATTGTGGCCTGCACCACCTTTTATCTTACAAGAGATAAAAGGAAATGTAAGCAAGCAGAGAATGCAGACCTCATACCACCAAGAAAGCAGTGCTGGGAGATGAGCACGTCCTTTGGACCCAGGGTTCCTGTGCGAAGAAGCTCCTAGTCCAGGGGAGGATTGATGACACGGACCTTCCTCCAGAGCCAACAGACAGAGAAAGCCTTCCCCTGGAGCTGACGCCCTGAATTTGAACTTCTAGCCTACTAGACTGTGAGGAAATAAATTTCTCTTTGTTAAAGCCATTGACTTGTGGTATTTCTGTTATAGCAGTACTAGACGACTAAAACAGATCTTTATAGGTTTTGGTTTTATATTTAGGTCTTTGATCCATTTTGAATTAGTTTTTGTGTATGGTGTGAGGTATGGAACCTGTTTCATTTTTTTACAAATGGACATCCTGTTTTGCCAGCACCATTTGTTAAAAAGATTGTCTTTTCCCCCATTTAATGGACTTTAGGCCTTTGTAAAAGATCAAGTGGCCGTAGGTAGACAGATTTATATCTGGGTTCTTGATTCTGTTCCATTAGTCAATGTGTCTGTCATTCTACCAGTACCATGCTGTTTTGACTACTGTAGCTGTATAGTAGGGTTCTGAGGCTAGGTAGTGCCTACTTTATTCTTTTTTTTTTTTTTTTCAATAGTGCTTTACTTATCCAGGGCCTTTTTCCTTTCCATATAAAGTTAATGATTAGTTTTTCTATCTTGTTAAAGAATGCTGTTGGTATTTGGATTGAGATTGCATTGTATTTGTAAATTGCTTTGTGTAGAATTGACATTTTCACAATGTTGAGTCTACTTATTCATGAGCATGGTATATTTTTCCATTTATGTAGGTCTCATTTGGTTTCTTGCAGTAGTGTTTTGTAGTTTTCTTTGTATAGATCTTTTATGTCTGTCTTAGGCTGGGTTCTCTAGAGAACCAGTAAAGCATATATATACATGTAGAGAGAGAGAGATTTATATCAAGGAAATGTCTCACATGTTTTTTAGAGGCTGGGTAATGTCCCAAGTCGCTGGGGCAGGAAGGAGGATTCTACGTCTGATTCACATAGCTGCAGTGGCTGGCGAACCCAAGATCGGCAGGCCAGAAAGCAGGGCTGTTACAGACTTCTGCTAATTCAAGTAGCCGCACGGGCTGGCGAACCCAAGATTGGCAGGCCAGAGAGCAGGACTGTAGAGGCTATGAAGATGGAGGAATCTCAAGATCAACAAGCAAGCTACTAGCTCAGGTTCCAAGAACCAGAGGTCAGAAGAACAAGAGCCAGCTGCAGGATCTAGAACAAGCCAAAAGCCTCGGAAAGGCAAGCAGGAAGGAAGGAGGTGTTGGAGAGTGGATAGATGAAGGCTGAGGGGGTGGTGAGCCGCCACAGACCCTACCCCTGCTGGTGCTACTCAGCAGATTACATCATGGGGGTGATCACATATCAAATTTCAACAAGGAAGGGATCACAACATTATACAACTGCCAAAACACTGAGAATCATGGTCCAGCCAAGTTGACACACAATCTTAACAATCACAACACCCCTGGTTAGATTTATTCCTAAATATTTTATTTTTTTAGGGGCTATTATAAATGGTATTGCTTTCCTGATTTCTTTTGGTAGTTCTCTTTATTGGTGTATAGGAATCCATATGTTTGTATGTTGATCCTGTATCCTGCTAGTCTGCTGAATCTTTCTATTAGTTGCAGTAGTTTTCTTTTGGAATCCTTTGGGTTCTCTATGTATAGTATTTCATCATCCACAAATAGGAATAGTTTTACTCCTTCCTTACCAATTTTTTTTTTGTGTGTGTGCTTTAGGTGAAAGTTTACAACTCAAGTTAATTTCTCATACAAAAATTTATACACATATGTGACATTAGTTGCAATCCCTATAATGTGACAGCACACTCCCCCTTTCCTTCCCGGGTTTCCCGTGTCCATTCAACCAGCTCCTGTCCCTTCCTGCCTTCTCATCCTGCCTTCGAGCAGGAGCTGTCCATTTAGTCTCGTGTGTCTGCTTGAACTTAGAAGCACACTCTTCATGAGTACTATTTTATGTTTTATAGTCTAGTCTAATCTTTGTCTGAAGAGTGGGCTTTGGGAATGGTTTTAGTTCTGGATTAACAGAGCGTCCAGGGGCCATGGCTTCAGGGGTTCCTCCAGTCTCAGTCAGACCATTAAGTCTGGTCTTTTTACGTGAATTTGAGTTCTGCTCCACACTTTTCTCCTGCTCTGTCAGGGACTCTCTGTTTTTTACCTGTCAGGGTGGGCATTGATGGCAGCCAGGCACCTTCTAGTTCTTCTGGACTCAGGCTGATGTAGTCTATGGTTTATGTGGCCCTTTTGTCTCTTGGGCTAATATTTTCCGTATCTTTGGTGTTCTTCATTCTCCTTTGCTCCAAGTGGATTGGAACCAACTGATGCATCTTAAGTGGCCGCTCGCAAGCTTTTAAGATCCCAGACGCCACTCACTAAAATGGGATGCAGAACATTTTCTTAACAAACTTTTTTATGCCAATTGGCCTGGATGTCTTCGAAACCAGAGTCCCCAGACGCTAGCCCCAGCTACTCTGTCCCTCAAAGTGGTTGTGTTCAGGAAACTTCTTAGCTTTTGCTTTAGTCCAGTTGTGCTGACTTTCCCTGTATTGTGTATTGTCCTTCCCTTCACCTAAGATAATTCTTGTCTACTATCTAGTTAGTGAATTCCTCTCTCCCTCCCTGCCCACTCTCATAACCATCGAAGAATGTTTTCTTCTGTGTTTAAACCTGTTCTTGAGTTCTTATAATAGGGGTCTCATACAGTGTTTGCCCTTTTGGGACTGACTAATTTCACTCAATATAATGCCATCCAGATTCATCCATGTTGTGAGATTTTTGTGAATTCATCATTGTTCTTTATTGTTGCATAATATTCCACTTCCTTACCAATTTTGATGCCCTTTATTTGTTTTTCTTGCCTTATTGCTCTAGCTAGGACTTCTAACACAATGTTAAATAAGAGTGGTGATAAAGGGCATCCTTGTCTTGTTCCCATTCTCAGGGGGAATGTTTTCAGCCTCTCTGTTAAGAATGATGTTGGCTGTTGGTTTTGTATAGATACTCTTTATTATGTTGAGCAGTTTCCCTTCTATACTTATTTTATTGACAGTTTTTATCAGGAATGGATGTTGGCCTTTATTGAATGCCTTTTCTGTGTCAATTGAGATGATCATGTGATTCTTTTCTTTTGTTTTATTTATGTGGTGAATTACGTTGATTGATTTTGTAATGTTGAACCATCCTTGCATACCTGGTATGAAGCCCACTTGGTTGTGGTGTTTTTTGGTGTTTTTTTTTTTAATGTATGTTGTTGAATTCTATTGATTAGAATTTTATTGAGAATTTTTGCATCTATATTCATGAGAGATATTGGTCTGTAATTTTCTTTTTTTGTGATATCTTTGCCTGGTTTTGGTATCAGGGTTATGCTGGCTTCATAGAATGAATTCAGAAGTGTCCCTTCCTTTTCTATGTTCTGAAATAGTTTGAGTAGTACTGGTGCAAGCTCTTCTCTGAATGTGTAGTAGAATTCTCCAGTGAAGCCAACTGGGCCTGAGTTTTTTTTTTTTTTTTTTTTTTGGGGGGGGCGGTTAGGGGGGCAGGTTGGAAGTGTTTTAATTACAGTCTCTTCTCTTGTTATGGATGTGTTCAGATTTTCAGCCTCAGTTTGTCTTAGTTTAGGTAGGTAGTGTGTTCCTAGCAATTTGTCCATTTCCTCTAGGTTTTCAAATTTTTTGGAGTACTCTGTTTTGATCCTTTTTATTTCAGCTGGGTCTGTTGTAATGCCCCCCATTTCATTGCTTGTTTGGGTTATTTGCATCCTCTCCTATTTTTCTTCTGTCAGTGTGGCCAATTGTTTGTCAATTTTGTTGATCCTTTCAGAGAACCAACTTTTGGTTTTGTCGGTTGTTTCCATTCTCTATTTCATTTATTTCTGCTCTGATCTTTATTATTTCCTTCTTCTGGTGGCTGTGGCCTTTTTTTTTTTGCTGTTCTCTATTTGTTCGAGTTGTATAGATAATGTTTTGATTTTGTCCCTTTCTTCTTTTTTGGTATGTGCATCTGTTGCTATAGATTGACCTATGAGCACAGCACGTTTGCTGTTTCCCAGAGGTTTTGGTGTGATGTGTTTTCATTCTCGTTTGATTCTAGGAATCAAACCCAGTGGTTTTTAAGCAAGACGTTATTCAGTTTCCATGTAGTTGATTTTTTTTCCTTGCTCTTCCTGTTATTAATTTCTACTTTTATGGTGTTGTGATCAGAGAAGATGCTTTGAATTATCTTAATGTTTTGGATTTTCGTGAATGTTGTTTTGTGGCCTAAGATGTGGTCTATTCTGGAGAATGTTCCATGTGCATTGGAAAAGAATGTAAACTTTGCTGCTGTTGGGTAGAGTGTTCTATATATGCCTATGGGGTCAAGCTGGTTGATTGTGTCCTTTAGATCTTCTGTATCTTTATTGACTTTCTTTGTAAATGCTTTTTCCTTTACTGAGAGTGGTGTGTTGAAGTCTGCTACTATTTTTGAAACAGTCAATTTCTCTTTTCAGTGTTATTAGAGTTTGTTTTACGTGTTTTGGAGCCCTGTCATTGGGTGCATAGATATTTATTATGGTTATTTCCTCATGGTCCATTGTCCCTTTAATCATTATATAGTGTCCTTCCTTGTCTTTTATGGTGGATTTTGTTTTAAAGTCTATTTTATCTGAGATTAGTATTGCCACTACTGCTCTTTTTTGGTTGCCGTTTGCTTGATATATTTTTTTCTATCCTTCGATTTATAATATATTTTTCTTTGTTTCTAAGGTATGTCTCTCGTAGACAGCATATTGATGTGTCCCATTTTTTAATCCATTCTGTCACTCTCTGTCTCTTTATGGGTGTATTTAAGCCATTTATGTTCAGCGCAATTACTGATAGGTGTGAGTATATCTCTGTCATTTTGTAGTGCTTTTTTTGTGGTGCCGACAATTTCTTTGTTCCTCTTAGTGTTCTTTCCTAATTCCTTTTGTTTGTGGTTTGTTTTTGTTTTTTTTTTCATTTCTGTAGATTTTGTGTTTACTAAGGCTTTATAATTTTCCTCTTTATTTTGATGAGTAGGTTTGTTAACTTTCTTTGTGGTTACTTTGAAATTTACCCCTATCTTCCGAAGTCTTTTATTACTTGATATTGCCTTTACTACCTCTCCTTTTGGAAGTTCTATTCCTAAACCATTTATTCTGTCTTTTATTGTTTTGACACTGTTGTCATTTACATATTGACCTTTCTGGTTACCTGTTGTAAATCTTTTAATTTTGTTTTATCCTTGAGAGTTCATTACGTAGGTTGATATCTGGCTGATGCTGTCTTAGGTGCTAGATTCAGGTTGTTGTCTGATGTTGTTGGTTCTCTAACCAAAGGACTCCTTTAATAATTCTTGTAAGTTTGGTTTGGTTTTTACATATTCCTTTAATTTCTGTTTATCTGGAAATGTTCTAATTTCACCATCGTATCTGAGCGAGAGTTTTGCAGGATTTGTTATTCTTGGTTGGCAGTATTTTTCTTTCAAGATTTTTTATATGTCATCCCATTATGTTCTTGCCTACATGGTTTCTGCCGAGCAATCAGAGCTTAATCTTATTGTTTTCCCTTAGTATGTGACTTTTCATTTTTCTCTGGATTCTTTCTTTGTTTTTGGTTTTAGTGATTGTGATTATGTCTTGGCGATTTTCTTTTGGGGTCTATCCTATATGGGGTTTGTTGAGCTTCTTGGATGGTTGGCTTTTCATCTTTCATGATATTTGGGAAGTTTTCTGTCAGCAAATCTTCAATTATCCTCTCTGTGTTTTCTGTTTTCTCCCCCGTTCTAGAACTCCGATCACACGCAAATTTTTGCTTTTGATTTTATCCCACATTGTTCTCAGAGTTTCTTCGTTTTTCTTCATTCTTTTCTCTGATTTTTCCTCAAACAAAGTAGTAGCCAAGGATTTGTCTTCAATTTCACTGATCCTGCCTTCCATAGTTTCAGATTTGCTCCTAAAACCTTCTGTTGCACTGTCCATTTCTGAAATCTTCTTTTTTATCTATTGAATTTCTACCTGCTGTTTTGTATGATTTCTAGTTGTTTATTTCTTTTGACATTTTGTTCCTGTATTATTTTCTTGAATTTTTCCTTTGCTTTGTCTGTATTTTTCCTGATTTTGTGTTTTTTTTTTTCTTTCTTATTTTTGTCTGCATTTTCCTTTATCTCTTGGAGAACCCTGAATATTAGAGTTACGAATTTCCTATTAGGTAGTTCCAGTGCCTTTTCTTCTACCAGAAGGTCATCTGGTGTTTTATTTTGATTGCTTTCTGGAGCCATCCTATCCTGTTTTTTTATGTTTTGATATTGTCTGCTGTCTCCGGGACATTCAAGAATTATTTTCTTCCTTTGTTCATTGTAGATTTGTTTGTTTTGTCCTGCTTTTTTGTTTTATTTGGTTATGTGTGAGCAGGCAGGCTGGGCATGTTTTCTTGCTTGCTTGCCTGTGGGCATGATACTTCTCACCACCTTGTCCATGTGGGCATGGCCACTCAGCTCTGGTGCAGCAAGTCCAGCTGGGTTGTAGGGACAGGGATGTGTAGTTTGAAGCACAAACTGGGGCTGATGGAGCGGGATCCCGGGACAGTGCAGGGCAGATCCAGAGGACTATGTCAGTGCTGCTGAGGGGCACAGCGCATGGTGCAGATAGGCAGGAGGGAAGGGAGAGGATGTGATGTGTGGATCTAAGTGGATTAGTGAAGGAAGAGAAAGAAGAGAGAGATACAAAAGCAGGAAAAAAATGAAAAAATGAAGGAAAAAAGAAAAAAAATGAATAAAATGGTGACGTGGTAGGATTTGGCAGGTGGGGATGGAGCAGACCTGGCAAGGCCCTGTGCTGGTGGCTGTCTTGCCAAGTGGTGCGGCTTGGCCTGTCCAGAAGGGTCATGGGCAGCCCAAGGGGCTAAGTGGGTGGGAGAAAGGAAGAGAACAGAGAGAAAATACAAAGCAAGAACAAAAGAAAAAAACAAACAAACAGACAAAAAATAAATAAAATGGCACTGAGGGAGCCAGTCAGTGATAGTGGTGCAGACCCAAGGAGGCCGCGTGCAGTGACTATCCAGCTAAGTGATGCAGCACGTCCCTTGAGAAGGGGCAGGGCAGTGCACAGGGCTGGGTGGGCGGAAGAAAAGAAAGGAGAGAGAGAAGAAATAGAAAAAACAAACAAAACAAACAAACCAAAAAATCACAGCCCATCAAGAAGGGGAGGGGATGGCACACACGGCTAGCTGAGTGGGAGGAAGGAAGGAAGAGAGACAGAAGCAACAAAAAAAAGCCAAAGGCAAAAAAATAACAACAAACAAAAACTGGTGGTGAAGGGGACAGCTGGTGGGGGCAGAGCTGACCTGGGCAGCAATGAGTTGGTGTCTCTGCAGCTGAGCAGCTGTGGCATGTTGGAAAACGGTGGAGGACACATGCAGGAAAGAAGGGTGGGGGAGTGGGAAAGCATGTATCCCTGGTTACCCGGTGCTCTGTCTCCCGTTGGGAGCTCTGTGAAGTTGCCTTCCTGTACTCCCTGTTCACAGTCTTTTGTTGCTGAGGTTCAAGATGGCAATTCTGGGTAGCAGTGAGCTGGTATCTCTCCGGCTGAGCAATTGTGGCCCGTATGAAAGTGGCGGAAGCTTCGTATACAGAAGAAAGGTGGGGGTGGGGGAACATGTATCCCTGGTTACTGGCTGCTCTGTCTCCTGTTGGGAGCTCCCTGAAGTTGCCTTTCCATACCCCCATCTGCATTCTTTGGTGGCTGTAGACCAAGATGGTGAATTCAGCCGCATTAGCTGGTAGGGGACCTGTACTCCGTAGCTCTCATTGTTCTCTGTTCTCTGTCAGTTTCTTATTCCATTCAGTGCAATCAGGATACATTGATAATTAATGGTGATTGGGATGCAAAAGTTGAAAACAAAGAAGGATCAGTAGTTGGAAAATATGACCTTGGTGATAGAAACGATACCGGAGATAGCATGATAGAATTTTGCAAGACCAATGACTTCTTCATTGCAAATACCTTTTTTCAACAACATAAATGACAACTGTACACATGGACCTCACCAGATGGAATACACAGGAATCAAATTGACCACATCTGTGAAAAGAAATGATGGAAAAGCTCAATATCATCAGTCAGAACAAAGCCAGGGGCTGACTGTAAAACAGACTATCAACTGCTCATATGCAAGTTCAAATAGAAACTGAATAAAATTAGAACAAGTCCACGAGAGCCAAAGTACAACCCTGATTATACTCCACCTGAATTTAGAGACCATTTCAACAATAGATTTGATGTGTTGAACACTAATGACCGAAGACCAGATGAGTTGTGGGATGACATCAAGGACATCATACGTGAAGAAAGCAAGAGGTCATTAAAAAGACAGGAAAGAAAGAAAAGACCAAAGTGGATGTCAGAAGAGACTCTGAAACTTGCTCATGAATGGAGTGGCTAAAGCAGACAGAAGAAATGATGAAGTAAAAGAGCTAAACAGAAGACTTCAAAGGGCAGCTTGAGAAGACAAAATAAAGTATTATAAGGACATGTGCAAAGACCTGGAGATAGAAGCCCAAGGGAAGAACACACTCGGCATATCTCAAGCTGAAAGACCTGAAGAAAAAATTCAAACTTCGAGTTGCAATATTGAAGGATTCTACGGGGAAAATCTTAAACAATGCAGGAAGCATCGAAAGAAGATGGTAGAAATATGGAGTCACTATACCAAAAAGAGTTGGTAGATATTCAACCATTTCAGGAAGTAGCATATTATCAGGAACCAGTGGTACTGAAGGAAGAAGTCCAAGCTGCACTGAAGGCATTGGTGAAAAACAAGACTCCAGGAATTGACAGAATACCAACTGAGATGTTTCAACAAACGAATCCAGTGCTGGTGAAAAACAAGGCTCCAGGAATTGACAGAATACCAGTTGAGACGTTTCAGCAAACAAATGCAGCACTTGTCTATGCCAAGAAATTTGGAAGACAGCTACTTGGCCAACCGACTGGAAGAGATCCATATTTATGCCTATTCCCAAGAAAGATAATCCAACCGAATGTGGACATTATCGAATAATATCGTTAATATCACACACTAGTAAAATTTTGCTGAGATCATTCAAAAGTGATTTTAGCAGTATATCGACAGGGAACTGTCAGAAATTCAAGCCGGTTTCAGAAGAGGATGTGGAAGTATGGATATCATTGCTGACGTCAGATGGATCCTGGCTGAAAGCAGAGAATACCAGAAAGATGTTTACCTGTGTTTTATTGACTATGCCAAGGCATTTGACTGTGTGGATCATAACAAATTATGGATAACATTGCGAAGAATGGGAAATCTGGAACACTTAATTGTGCTTACAAGCAACCTGTACATAGATCAAGAGGCAGTCATTCTAATAGAACAAGGGGATAGTGCGTGGTTTAAAGTCAGGAAAGGTGTGCATCAGGGTTGTATCCTTTCATCATGCCTGTTCAGTCTGTATGCTGAGCACATAATCTGAGAAGCTGGACTATATGAAAGAGAACATGGCATCAGGACTGGAGGAAGACTCATTAACAACCTGCGATATGCAGATGACACAATCTTGCTTGCTGAAAGTGAGGAGAACTTGAAGCACTTACTGATGAAGATCAAAGACCAGAGCCTTAGTATGGGTTACACCTCAACATAAAGAAAAATCCTCACAACTGGACCAATAAGCATCATCATGATAAACGGAGAAAAGATTGAAGTTGTCAAAGATTTCATTTTACTTGAATCCACAATCAACAACCATGGAAGCAGCAGCCAAGAAATCAAAAGACGCATTGCACTGGGCACATCTGCAGCAAAAGACCTCTTTAAAGTGTTAAAAAGCAAAGATGTCACCTTGAAGACTAAGGTGCACCTGACCCAAGCCATGGTGTTTTCAGTCACCTCATATGCATGTGAAAGTTGGACAATGAATAAGGAAGACTGAAGATGAATTGACCCCTTTGAATTGTGGTGTTGGCAAAGAATATTAAATATACCATGGACTGCCAGAAGAATGAACAAATCTGTCTTGGAAGAAGTAAAACTAGAATGCTCCTTAGAAGCAAGGATGGCGAGACTACATCTCACATGCTTTGGACATGTTATCAGGAGGGATCAGTCCCTGGAGAAGGACATCATGCTTGGTGAAGTAGAGGGTCAGCAAAAAAGAGGAAGAGAATCCATCTCCTCAAACGAGATGGATTTACACAGTGGCTGCAGAGATGGGCTCAAACGTAACGATTGTGAGGATGGCACAGGACCAGACAGTGTTTCGTTCTGTTGTACATGGGGTCACTCTGAGTCAGAACAGTCCTAACAACAACAAAAACAACAGGATACAAATCTTATCAGATATGCGACTTGCAGATATTTTCTGTTTTTTTTTTTAATTTGCCTAACAGTGCCTTTCCTAGTAGACATTTTAAATTTTTATGAAGTTCAATTTATCAATTTTTTTTTTGTGGATCATGCTTTTGGTGTGATAGTAGAGAAATCTTTGCCTACCCCAAAGTCACAAAGGTTTTCTCCTATGTTTTATTGTAGTGTAATGGTTTTAGGTTTTACATTTAGGTTTTTCATCCACCTTGAGTTATATTTTTGTATATGGTATGAAGTATGGAACAAAGTTCTTTTATACATATATATATATATATATATATATATATATATATATGTACATATTTACATCTAGATATCCAGTTGTTCCAGCACTATTTGCTGAAAAGACTGTCCTTTCCGCCACTGAATTGCCTTTGCACCTTTGGTGAAAATCAGTTGTTCATATGGGCATGAGTCTGTTTCTAGACACTCTATTCTGTTCCACTGATCTGTTTGTCTATCTTGACACCACTACCACATTGTCTTGATAACTGCAGCGTTAGCCTAAGTTTTGAATCAGATAATGTTAAATTTCCAGCTTTGTTCGTTTTCTAAGTTATTTTGGCTAGTCTAGGTCCTTTGCATTTCCATATGAATTTTAGAGTCAGCTTGTCAATTCCTACCAAAAAAAACCTGCTGGAATTTTGATTGGGATTGTGTTGAATCTATAGATCAATTTAGGGAGAATTAACATTGTAACAATGTTGAGCCTTCCAACCCATGAACATGGTATCTCTCTCTGTTTATTTAGGTCTTTAATTACTCTCAGCCATTGTTTTGTAGTTTTGAGTGCATAGGTCTTTAAAAGACAATTTGTCGCCATTTATCCATAAATCTGTTTTTATACTACTGTAAATGACATTTTTTATTTCAGTTTTTGATTGATGCTAAAAAAAGCAAAAAACAAAAAACCCGTTGCCGTTGAGTCGATTTCGACTCACGGCGACCCTGTAGGACAGAGTAGAACTGCCGCATAGGATTTTCAAATAATGGCTGGTGGATTTGAATTGCCGACCTTTTGATTAGCAGCTGAGCTGTTAACCACTGGACCACTTGTTTGTTGCTAGTATATAGAAATATATGGATTTTTGTATATTGATCTTGTAACCTGCAACTTTACTAAATTCACTTACTAGTTTGTGGTAGGATGGACCGATTTTGTGTGGCCTTTCTTGCCATGGTCTTGTAACTCCCACCCAAGTGATTGAGTGGGACTGTGCAAATAAGATAATTGTGGCTCACCAAGGGGACTGGTCAGTTTTGTCTTCAAAGAGAACCAATTGTAGAGCAGAGAGAGTATCCCACCATCACCAAGTCAGGAGAGACCGGCAGGAGGCAGCACCGTGGGCTTCTGGCCCACAGAGTGAGAGAGCTGAGTGCCTTTGGGTCGAGGCTTCCTGGCGGAGTGGGGTGCCTCGGGGTACTTATTGGCAGAGCTAAAAGAACTTTGTAACACTTGCCTGAGCAGGGCAGAGGGAGAGACCTACCTGCCAGCAAACCTGGGAAGAGGCTATCCTGAAGGAATAACTGTATCCTGAGTGTTCCTCAACCTTAATTGAACCTGTTACTTCCCTAATAAACCCCATAATCGTGAGTATTGCCTGTGAGTTCTGTGTGGCCATTGCAATGAATTACTGAACCCAGCACAAAAGTAGAGAGTGCTGTGGGAGGGATGGTTAGTGTCAGAATTAGTAAAGACAGCAGAGAGAGGAGGCCTATCGGACCTCTCCCTCATAGGAATCAGCCTTGGGCTGTTGATCTTGATATTCCTTCCCCCTTCTGAAGTTACAAGAGGTCAGATTTTACCCCCATGCCATTTTTATGTAGTTCTAATAGCTTTTTTGTAGATTCCATCAGATTTTCTACATAAACAATCATGTCATCTGCTAATAAAGACAGTTTTACTTCTCCCTTTTCAATGTGGATGGCTTTTCTTTCTTTCCTTTTTTTTTTTTTTTTTTTTTTGCTTTATTTCGCTGACTAAAATCTCCAGTACAATGTTGAATGAAAGTAATTAGAGTAGATATCCTTGTCTTATTCCTGATCTTAGGGGGAAAGCATTCAGTCTCAACTCTTAGTTGCCATCGAGTCTATTCTGATTCATGGTGCACCATCTGTGCAGAGTAGAACTGCTCCATAGGGTTTTCAAGGCTGTGACCTTTTGAAAGCAGATCGTCAGGCCTTACTTTCAAGTTGCCTCTCGGTGGATTTCAGCCACCAACCTTTTGGCTAATAGTTGAGCACCCAACCGTTTGTGCCACTCTTTACTGTAGGTTATTTGTAGATTCCCTTTACCAGGATGAGAGAGTTCTCTTCTATTCCCTGGGCACCCAGAGCCCTGAAGTCCTGCTTCCCTGGAAGTCACACCACCTTGGGGGAGGTGCTGAGCCTGGGGATGCCTTGGGTTGTCCTGTATACCAGTAAACTCCAAGTACTCTGAACTCTGGGGTTTCCCTTCCACTTAAATTCAGAGCAAAAATATGACAGAATGATGATAGTGGTGGTGGTGGTGTTGATATCATGATGATGATACAGTTATGATGACAATAATGATATTTACTGGGCAGTTACTGTGTGGCAGGCCCTGTGCACTTTGCATATGCTCGTATTTAATCTTTACAAAAACTATTGTGGTAGCTACTGTTGTTATCCCCATTTTGTAGATAAGGAAAAGAAAGCACAGAGCAGT
This sequence comes from Trichechus manatus latirostris, assembly GCF_000243295.1. Taxonomy (NCBI): domain Eukaryota; kingdom Metazoa; phylum Chordata; class Mammalia; order Sirenia; family Trichechidae; genus Trichechus; species Trichechus manatus. The sequence continues at coordinate 10,774,597 of NW_004444020.1, forward strand.
TCACACAGCCAGCAATGCTTTGAACTCTGCTTTGTCCCCTGTACTATCTCAGCCTGGTCAGGTAGAAAAATTCTCTCCCATGTGACACTACTGATCCCTGTGCCTCTGGGAAAGGAGTGTGGCCTGGATTGTCAGGATTAGCGGGCACACACTTACCTGTCTTCCTTACTCTTGACCAAGATCCCTCAAAGGGCCACGTTCTACAGTTCCAATTTGAATCTCAGGCCTAAGCTTGCTCACGAATTCTACTCTGTAGTTTTCACAGTGAGGATTCTCAAAGGCTTCCCACTTAACTTAATATCTGCTTTGTCTTTTCTTTCAAGGGAACACATTGCCCTTGTTCTCCCAGAACCCAAGAGACAGGAGATGGCTGGCCTTAAGACCAGCATCCTGGCACTCCAGTGTCTGTGGGACCCCCAGGCTTTGGAACCAGCCTACTCTGAGTTCTTTTCCAGAAGGGTCCAGGGCCGTCATCACGCTTTCCATTGCCAAGGACCCAACTCTGGGAGCATCTCTTATACCATCTGGCCTCCATCCTTCTCCTGTGGGGTTTGTATTGGCTCTCCAGCTCTTTCTTCCATTTTCTGACTTTGTACCCCTCCTCGCCCTGGCCTTCAGCTGTGTGACTCCCCTTACTCCAGTTCTCTTGCTTCATGGATCAGGAAGCCCTGAGCCTTTGGCCAAGTTCTGGAGTTCTTATACTTTGATTCTACCTATTCGGTTAGGGCTGGAAGTTCCTGAGCTCTGTGGTTTCAGTCCCCCCACGGTACATCTGAGGAAACTGAGCTGCAGATGGAGTAGGGCCTTGCCTAGGATCAGACCCCGCTAGTGGTAAGGCAGGCCTAGAGTCTCTTGACTCTGCCAGGCCCACCCCCATCCTGTCATACTGCCTCCTACTTTGGCCCCAGCCCCGGGCCTCTAGGGTATGATGTTGACCAAATCCTCTGCCCACTTATAATACAGGCAGGTGTTTTGGGGCCTTCCCAGCCATATGGCTCCCAGCCCCACCCTCTGCCCAGCAAGCCTCTGGAACCTTACATCTTTCTTTCATCCAAAGAGAATAGCAGTGGGCCCTGAGTCCCCGGTCACCCCCTCCCACCTAGGCGCTCTTCGGCCCAGCTCTGAAACTTCTTTGTCCCCCTGTCTTCCCTATAAGGACTCAGTCTTTGCAAAGAGCAAAACCCCTGGCTCTTCTGCATCCTCAGAAGCTGGGACATTTCCATCCTGGCCTCTGCACAAACCTCAGACACAAATGCTGCTATCTTCTTGGATGGCCCTGGACATGGCTTTTCCCCTAACACTTGAATCCACATTCTTTCTGGGTAGGAAGAGGGGAGGAGAAGGTTGGAAGAGCAGCAAGAGGAAAAGGATAATTTGTTTAAAGTTTTTTCTAATCCAGGGCTTCACCTGCTGGGCTTCTATGTGCAACAGCCCATAGGTCAACTCCAGGGTGGGTACTCCCCAAGGTCCCCAAATAAGAATGGGGTGCAGGCAGCAGCTGGCCTGTCCTCCCACCCACTCCCCGCTTTTCCTGTGGCAGTTATGTGGGAGAAACGTCCCTCTTTCCCTTTATGAAGGAACATGGCTGCTGGCCTGAGATAATGAAATCCACCCCGCAAGCCTTTGCCTGATCCTTCATGCTAGCGCCACCAGCCTTCTCTGCTTGAATGCTTCCAGTAACATGGTGCTCACTGATCCCCAAGGTGCCTGTGGCAGTACTCACTGGAAGAAAGCCCTTCCTGACATCGAGGCCAGGTCTGTCTCCCAAATCTTCTGTTGCTGGTTCTGCCATCATAGCAAAGAGAGCAGCTACTACTGACCAGGCTTTTCTTGCTGGACAGACCCTGTGCTAAGGGCATTACAGAGATTCTGCTAAATTGGGAATAGTGTCTCCATGTTGTAGGAGGACACACCGCTCCTCAGCCAGTATGCACCAGTCCTGCTGTCCTAGTTGACAAAATAGTGAAATAACATCATACTTCTGTAACATTGGAAAATTGCTGCTGCTCTGTGTCCCCAAGGGCCCTTCCCCTAGGAAACCCAAACTTCCTTCTCCAGTACCTGCTCAGAGCCCTTCTGATTGGTCAGGCCCCTGCAGGTGAGAGAACTGAGACTCAGAGAGGTGAAGTAACTTGCTCAAGGTAACACAGCTGATTTGAACCCCCTTCCGTCTGACCACATAACCAGGGATCCTATTCCTGCACTGTGCTCACCTTACCCCGTTAGCCAGACTGTCAGCTCAGCAAGGCTCAGACCTAGTGATGAAGGTATGAGTGCAACCTGCACCCATCTTCCTCCTCCCCAAAAGACACAGCATAACCTGGGCTCATTCCAAGCTTGTCAACAAACTCAAACCCTGGGTGTTTTTCCTCTTACACTGCTGACAATCAGGTCTCATATTCCTGCAGTTAATTTTGAGTTTTGCCGTAATTTCAGAGCTTCCTGTTGGTTGCTATTAGAAGTCATGTGACCATTTTGGGCTCAGTACACCAGCCTGACCAGTCGGTCTGAGGTCTTACCTGTCTGCCCTTGTATTGAGTGATGTTACCTGCTCTGGACTGCTCTGGACCCCAATGTAGCCACCCTCAGCCTGTTCTCATGCCACAGGTCTGAGTGACCGAGGACTCCTCTTTCTCCTGGGCACAGACAGCCTCTGAACCCAGGCCCTGCGCCCTCATGGGTGGGTTTGTATCCCAAATGGGATTAAAATGAAAAAATACAAATTGTAAACTCCTTGAGGAGAGAGACTTTTGCCCACCATTGTATCTCTGATGCCAGCCTTGTGTGGGCATCAGAGATACAACTGGATGAGTGAAGGGAAAAGGCACCTTGTGGGGGCCTGGCCCACCTAGCAGCACTGTGGAAGAAAGGCCTGTGATCTACTTCCGTAACGATTACACCAAAAAACCCTATGGAGCAGTTCAACTATGTACACATGGGGTCACCATGAGTCAGAATCGACTCAATGGCAATAGGTTGGGTTTTATTTTTTTTGGTTAGGGTCCTGATACATAGTAAACTGCAATAAATGTTGTTGCTATGATTGCTCTAGTATGATTTATATTTTTACTTTTGAGGGTGGCTTGGTACTTTCAAGAATAGGCGCGGTCACATGTTCATATGAGGGGCCACTGACCTGTCTGCCTGGGTTTGGGGAAGTCTAGGAGTGAGCCTTCAGCCCCTGACTTGGACCAACCATTTCTGCCCTCCAGTGATACGTGTATTGAACCCTGAGTCTTACGTACCTGGGTGTGTTCATTCATTCATTCTACAAATAATTCCGAATCCCTGCTATGTGTCTGGCTCTCTTTTGGGCTCTGAGGCTCCAGCAATCAACAAAGCAATGTTTCTACTCTCATGAAGGTTATGTTATAATGGGGGAAACAAACCATAAAGATGTGTAATGTGCCAGGTGGTGATAAATACTGTGAAGGAGAAGAAGGCCAGGTAAGGGAAATAGTGAGGAAAGGGTTGCTGTATTATGTGAGCTGGTCAGGGAAGGTGTTCCTGATAAGGTGATGTTTGAGCAGAGACTCAAGGGAGAAAGCTGTGCTTCTATCTAGGAGGCAGAGAATCTCAGGCAAAGATAGCAGCAGTTGCAGAAGCCCTGGGGCAGGCATGGTCTTTTTGGGGAGTAGCTAGGAGCAGAACAGAGCACATGAGAGGGAGGCTAGTAGGAGAGGTCAGAGAGGTAGCTTGGGGGTGGGATGGGGGAGAAGTTGGGAGCCTGATCACTTAGGGCCTTGTAGGGAAATAAGAAGCCACTGGAGGGTTTTGAGCAGAGGAGGGACATGATTTGACTAATGTTTTTAAAAGGCTCACTCCGGCTACAGCGTGGAGAACAGATCATAGAGGAACCAGGGCAGAAGCAGGAAGACCAGTTATGAGGCTCCTGATGGTGGACTAGTGCAATGGGGGAGAAGGTGGTGAGAAGGAGTTAGATTCTGAATATATTTTGAAGGAAAAGACAGCAGGATTTATTGATGGATTATATGGGTGGGGGTGGGGAATAGAGAGGGAAGAGTCTGGGCTATACAACTGATAGAATAGAGTTACATTTATTAAGATTAGGAAGACTAGTGAAAAGCAAATTTTGGGAGGCAATCAAGACTCTAATTTTGGACATGTAAAATCTGAGATGCCTTTCACATATACAGATAGAAGTCAGGCTGGCAGCTGGCAGTCTGAATCTGGAGTTAGGGGAGAGGCACAGGCTGGAGATAGAAATTTAGGAGTCGACAGCATGGAAGTGACATATGAAACCATGAGATGAAAGATCATCAAGGAAGTGGGTGTGGTTAGAGAATAGAGGAGGTCCCAGGGCCAAGCATGGGGACGTACTAATGTTTAGAGGCTGAGGAGATAGAGCAGGAACAGTCACTGAGGTAGGAGAAGAACCGAGAGTGTGGCGTCTGAAGGCCAAGTGAAGAAGGTACTTCGAAAAGGAGGAAGCCATTAATTGCAGCAAGTGCTGGTGAGTGGCCCAGTGGGATGAGGACCAAGAAGTGCCCACTGGATTTAGTGACATGGAGCTCATTGTGACTTGACAAAATCAATTTTGATGGAGTGGTTGGAGTCATGAATGAAAGTCTGGTTATAGTGGGCTCAAGAGAGAGGAGAGGAGAGGGAGTGGAGAGAGTGAGAATACACAAGTCAAGCAGTATTACTATAAAGAGGAATAGAGAAATGGGCAGTAGCTGGAAGGAGATGTGAGATCAAGGGACTTTTTAAAAAAAAAATGGTAGAAACTATAGCATGTTTACATACTGATGGAAATAAACCAACAGAGAGAGAAATTGATGATGCAGGAAAGAGGGAACAGCTATAGCAGTGATGTCATTCAATAGGTAGCAGGGAGTGGGATCCAGTGCCAGCTGAAGGGTTGGTGTTAGGCAGGAGCAAGGCCAGCCATCACTGTAGTAAGAAGGCAGGCAGAGAATGTGCTTAAGAGAAAGGGCAGTGGGTTGGTTTTTTTTCTTACATAATTATTTTTCTAAATTTTACTTAGTTTGTTTTTGTTGAGAATATACACAGCAAAACATATACCAATTCAACAGTTTCTACATGTACAATTGAGTGACTGATTAAATTCTTTGAGTTGTGCAACCATTCTCACTCTCCTTTTCTGATTTGTTCCTCCCTCATTAATATAAACTGCCTGCTAAGATTCCTGTCTAATCCTTCAAGTTGCTGTTGTCAGTTTGATCCCATATAGATAGTTCTTAAAAGAGCATAATGCTCAGGGCAGACTTTTTTTTACTAGTTAAGCTAAACTATTGATTGATTTTAAGAAGACTTCAGGGGATATTTCTGGTTCAAGTTTCAAAGATTATCTCAGGGCAGTAGTTTCAGGGGTCCATCCAACTTCCATGGCTCCAGAAAGTCTAGAGTCCATGAAAATTTGAAATTCTCTTCTGCATTTTCCTGCTTTTGATAGGATTCTTTTATGGAATCTTTGATCAAAGTGTTCAGTAATGGTAGCCAGGTACCATCCAGTTCTTCTGGTCTCAGGGCAAAGGAGGCAGTTGTTCATGGAGACAACTAGCCACACATTCCATATCCTCCTCCTGTTCCTGACTCTCCTTCTTCCTCTGTTGCTCCAGATGAATAGAGACCAATTGTTGAGACTTGGATGGCCGCTTACAAGCTTTTAAGACCACAGGCAGTACACAACGAACTAGGAGGTAGAAGAGAAGCACTAAACATGTTATTAGGCCAACTAACTGGGATGTCCCATGAAACCATGACCTCCAAACCAAGGAACCAAATCCCACGAGGTATTTGGTTTTCTATTGAGCTATAATCCACATATTATAAAATTCCCCCTTTTATAAAGTATACAATTCAGTGGTTTTTAGTATAGTCACAAAGTTGTACAATTATCACCACCACCCAATTCCAGAACATTTTCATCACCCTAAGAAAAAAACCCGTACCCATGAGCAGCCACTCCCCATTTCCCCATATCCATCCTCTGGAAACCAACCATCTATAGTCTGTCTCTATGGAGTTACATATTCTGGACATTTCGTATAAATGGAATCATACAATATGTGGCCTTTTGTATCTGGCTTCTTTTACTTAGTGTTATGGATTGAATTTTGTCCCCCAAAATATGTGTTGTAAATCCTGACCTCTATGCCTGTGGTTATAATCCCATTTGGGAATGGGTTGTCTTTGTTATGTTAATGAAGCAGGATTAGTGTAGGGTGTGTCTTGAATCAATCTCTTTTGAAATATAAAAGAGATTAAACAAGCAAGTGAGCAAGCAGAGATTGAGGAAGATAGATGCCAAGCCATATGGAGATCTCAAAGGAACCGTGCAACAGAAGCTTAAGAGACGAAGACCTTCCCAAAGGGCTGATTAGACAGAACAAGCCTACCTAGAGCTGGTGCCCTGAATTTGGACTTCTAGCTTCCTGAACTGTAAGAAAATAAATTTCTGTTTGTTAAAGCCATCCACTTGTGGTATTTCTGTTGTAGCAGCGCTAGATAACTAAGACACTTAGCATAATGTTTTCAGGGTTCATACATGTTGTAGAATGTATCAGTACTCCATTCCTTTTTATGGCTGCATAATATTCCATCGTATGAATATACCAAATTTTGTTTATCCTTTCATCTGTTGATGAATATTTAGGTTGTTTCCACTTTTTTGGCTATTATGAATAGTGCTTCAGTGAACATTGGTGTACCAGTATCTGTTTGAGTTCCAGTTTTCTTTTGGGTATATACCTAGGAGTGGAATTGCTAGGTCAAAAAGTAATTCTGGAGCCCTGGTGGCAAAGTGGTTAAGAGCTTGGCTGCTAACCAAAAGACTGGTGGTTTGAATCCACCAGCCACCCCTTAGAAACCCTATGGGGGCAATTCTACTTATATTTAACTTTTTGAGGAACTGCCAAACTGTTTTCCACCAGCAGTTGCACCTCTTTACATTCCCACTAGTGGTGGATGAGGGTTCCAATTTCTCTGAGGTGGATTGATTTGGGGTGGAAGCTGTGGGGCTTATCTCCTGATTGATCCCTGTTTCAGATCCTCAGCTAAGAATGAAGGCTTGAGGATAGAGAAAGTGGTGGGAAACCGTCACCTGGGGAGTGAGAGAGTGACTGGGTAGGGACATGTTTAGAATTGCTTGGTGCTCTAAAGACCCTGGAAGTTGGTGCTCAGGATTTCAGAGCAAGCCAAACCAACATGGCCATGTGGTTTTCTCCTCCCAGCCACGTGTAGTGCCCCAGTACAGGTGTGGAGTAGGTGGAGAGCTCAGTGTAACCAGATGGGAGTAGGTGCAGGAAGCATAACATCCCGGCCTTCACCTTTCACCTCTGCAAACCACTTGCTCTGTCCTCACCCCCTCCTTTTAGATCTACTTTTCTCCACAGGCCTTGGGGACGCTGTTGGAGGCTCCCCAATCAAAGACAGGCTGGTATAACGAGCAGAGCAAGGCTTTGGACCCAGAAAAGCTTGGGTTCAAATCCTGCCTCTGCTGCTTATTAGCAGGATGAACCTGAGCAGGTCTCTAATCTTGCCCTGCCTTAGTGTCCTCACCTGTAAAATGCTGGCCTCCTGGGTGGTTGTGAGATAGAAATGGGATTGCAGGCAAACACTTTGCCCCCTGTTCCCCTCCACTGCCAGGCCCCTCCCATCACTCCCTGGGATGTTCCTGAGCCCCTGGCTATACAGCTGAGACCCCCTGCTGCCCTTTTCCTGTTTCTTCTCTTTCCTCCCTGAGAGCAACATGGCGGGGGGGGGGGGTTGGTGAGCAGTGACAGACTCCTCTAAGAATCTCGCAAAGCCAGGGATCATCTCCCTAGAAAGAATGTGCACACACACATGCACCTTGTGGGATTCATGGAATTGGGATCCATGAACCTCGTGAAAATTTATCCCAAGACCCCTTCATCCCATTCCCCCAGCTGCAGTGTGACCTTGAGAAAGAGCATCCCCTGGGGCTGGCAGCCAGCACTTCCCCCCGACGTCTATCCCTAAGTTAGCCTATTAGGTGATTGGGGTCAAGGCGATTGGGGTCGAGGCGATTGGGATCACTGCCAGAAGCAGGGACGGATTATCCAATACCAGATCATCATGTGTTTCAGCACGTGCTTACCTTGCCTGTTAGATAATCTGTCCCTGCTCACACGCCCATTGGCAGAACACCTCTTCTCCCACAATGACTAATACTTTCTGTCTCCGGAGCCCTCCTGCCTTAATGACATCAGGCATGGGGAAAGCAAGCGGAATCATAATTTCTTAAAATCATAGCTGCCCACTATCTTCAGCCTCCCCCAGGAAGTCTTGGAGGCAGAACTGCTGATAAAGGGTCTGTGACCAGGCATTTCCAGGTGTGTGTGTGAGAGGGAGGAGCTGGACAAGGGGATGAACAAACAGGCCTAGCTCAGCCCCACCTCCTCCTCCCTGGTTGCACCTGTACTGTTAGGCCCCAGGTTTGGAATTTCCAAGGTGCCCTCAACTCTGTCTTCCCTTGGCCCCCAAAACCATTCTGTCTGTTCCGTGTCTCAGCATCTCCCCTCCGTTCTCTCCTCTCTGTCTTAAATACACCTGCCTTGGCTCAGGCCCTGCTTACCTCTGTCCAGCTCCTTCTTCTGCCTCTCCACACGTCTGGATCCTCTTCCTCATTGGCTATCAAACTCACTGTCCTCAGACTGCGTTTCTCCCCTCTCCAAACCTTCAGTAGCTTCCCAGTGCCCACAGAGTCCAAACTTTTTAGTTTGGGATCCAAAGTCCCCAGCCTATGGTTTCCCTGTCTCATCTTCCTTCAAGCTGTTCTCATCATGGATCTTTGACCCCAGTCACACCAGCCTCCTCACTGCTCCCTTCTTCCCAGTCTCCATGATGTTTCTCTGCCTGGAAGACCCTTATCCAGGCCCCATCTTCTATGTCCAAATTCTACCCTTTTTTCCTTCCTTCCTTCCTTTGTTCCTTCATCTTCCTTCAAGGTCAGAATCAAATCTCCCCTTTTCCCTAAAACCTTCCCTTAGCCCCCTGAGCTGAAGATACCCCCCTTCCCTAGCTCTCCAATAGTAGGTATCACTTTCTGTCCCTTGTTTTTTCATATCTCAGCCTAACTAGCCTCTAAGAACCTTGATAGGGAAACACATCATATTTTTTCAGTACCTGAAGACATGCAATAAGATGGCAGAAATAAATCTTAATCACAAAAAACACAAAGGATTAAATTGCCCTATTTTTAAAAGCAGATAATACAAGCAGAGTGGTCCATCCCTCGTCCCCCCGTAACAGGTGCTCAGAAGATATTTGCTGAATAGATGACTGAATACACATCGCAGGGCCCCACAAGCAGGTGCTTCTGCTTGTGGAAACTGGAGGCACGGAGAATTGAGCTATCCCAGGGCCACACTGTTTGGAACTGAGAAGCCGGGACTCAGCCAAGCTGTCTGGCTCCAAAGTCTGTGGGTAACCACCAGCTCCATTGCCCCCACTAAGCAGGTCTGGGAGGAGAGTGAGCTGAGAAAATGGGGACGGGAGAGGGGCTGGAAGGTGAGTGGGGTCTTGGAGGATGCTGAAGGCTTCAGCGTCTGTGCCTCTATAGGACTTTGACAGGGGTGTGAGGGGGTCGGGCTTACACTTCTAAAAGGAAACCCCCTCCCCACCCAGCTGTGGCTGTGACCTCTCAGAAACAGGCAGGGGGTTAGCGCTTCATCTCAGCAGGCAGGAAGCTGAAGGAGAGTGAGATTCAGGAGTTCTTGGGGTAGGGAAGGGAGGAGGGAGGATACATGGGAAGAAGAGCCTTGGCTGACATGGTCCTTCTCCCTGCACTCAGTCTCCTCAGCTGTCCCTGCTTCTTACCTCCACTCTCCCCTCCTGCCACCCCTGTCACAGCTCCATCCTAGGAGGTATGTGACCCTACCCAGGGAGAGTTTCATTCCAGGGCTTCCCCTAGGCGCTTGCATAGGCACTCTCTCTCTTACTTTCTCTCTCTCTCTCTTCCCCCCTATAATCCTCCCTACCTGGCATAGCTTCCAGTTTATAGAGAGGAAATGAGGGCTCAAGGGAGCCAGGTAACTTTCCAAAGAATCACAGCTTTAATGGGGTACAGCAGGAATTTAGGCCAGCTCTGCTCTGAGCACTCCCCAGAGGAATTTTGCAGCAGATTTGATCACTGAATTTTCAAGGCCTTTCTGTGGATCAGAGAATTTAGCCCAGTGAGCACCATGGGTTGGAATCTGGGAAAAGGGTTTGGTGGATCCACAAACAAGCCAATTACAGCCTTGCCCTGAAGCAGCCTTTGTGGTGGCTGAAGACCTACAGGAACCCTTACTGCATAGCCCCAGGGAGGCTCATGTGCCTCTCTGTGGGGACAGCAGCATGGGGAAGCACGGGGTGGGGGGGTAGGGGGGGTGGAGCGGGGGTCCTCCAGGGTGGACAGTGACAGCCAGCCCCTAAGTTCCTCCTTCCACCCTAGTTCTGGACACGGCTGGGCAGGAGGAGTTCAGCGCCATGCGAGAGCAGTACATGCGGACAGGTGATGGCTTCCTTATCGTCTACTCGGTCACCGACAAGGCCAGCTTTGAGCATGTGGACCGCTTCCACCAGCTCATCCTTCGAGTCAAGGACAGGTGAGGGTGGTGGAGCAGGGCCTCCCTGGCTCCTGGCTCATAAGGGGCTCAGTATCTCTCTCTCTCAGATTTTCAGGCAAAAGCTGAGGCACAGAAGGGCAGAGCTGAATTCAGACCTTGTTCCCTCTCACTCCCATCCTAGTTCTTTCTCTGGGGCCAAACTGCTCCAAGGCCTCAAGGGGTCACCTCCCTCCCACATCTCATAAACTGTCCCCTCAACCAAGGAATCATGAACAATACGCTCCTTTTTCAGCACCAGTTTAACCAAATTACATTCAAAGAAAAAGTTAATTTTTTTTCTCCAGTATACATTGCAATGGACTGCCAAAAGAACAAACAAATCTGTCTTGGAAGAAGTACAGCCAGAATGCTCCTTAGGAGCAAGGATGGCGAGACTTTGTCTCACGTACTTTGGACATGTTATCAGGAGGGACCAGTCCCTGGAGAAGGACATCGTGCTTGGTAAAGTAGAGGGTCAGTGAAAGGAGAAAGACCCTCAACGAGATGGATTGATACAGTGGCTGCAACAACGGGCTCAAACATAACAATTGTGAGGATGGCACAGGACTGGGCAGTGTTTTGTTCTGTTGTACATAGGGTCGCTATGAGTCAGAACTGACTTGACAACATCTAACAACAGAATAACACACATTGCAATTGGTTAAATCTCATTTGATTGTGAGATTTACAAGCCCCTAATTAAAGGCTCATTTTTTTATTAACATTATGTGGAGTAATTAAATAATTTGGACTCTGTTTTAAGCCCAACTGGTCTTGTCAGTCAAGAAGAAAACAGTTAATTGGATCCCAAAGAGATAATCTAAAGAAAATAAGGGACAAACTAATGGGAAAACAGCAAGCCCTGAACAAATCCCAGCAAAGATGGAGGAATCCAGTTAATATCTATTCCAAAGGCTGAAGTGTTAATAACTTCACACATATACACTCTCTCTCTTTCACACACATAAAGCTCCAATAGATAAATGTGGGTTAAGCTCCTGAATATATGAATCTCAAAAGAGAAGACATAAATGATTCAAATGTGGGAAAATATTCAACCTTTTTGCTAATCAGTGACATGCAAGTGAAAATAATATAGGACTGTTTTTCACCTGTTCAATTATAATTTCTAAAATGAAAGTACCCAGTGCTGGTAATGGTACTGAAAGACCAACGTTTCATTTGCTTTTAGAATGCAGCTTGGCCACATGTCAATAACACTTTTAAGATGAACATGACGCTTGATCTATACTTCCACTTCTGGAATCTATCCTGATTTTTCAGCTGCCATTTATCAAGTGCCAACTGTGTGCCAGGCCCTGTCCCTGGTGCGCTTCATGAATTACTGCTGATGGCCATAGCAGCTCTCCATGATAGGTACATTACAATAACCGAGAGAGATAGTGGAAACAGGGACAGGGAATTAGTCCCTATCCCAGCAGCCGTGCCAGCGGCCTCATGGACAGTGCTGAGCCAAGGAGTCCCTTTCACCAGCTGTGGTAACTTACAGTGGAGTTGGGTCCCAGGACAGCCCCTTGCTGGCCTTGAAACAGGCCTAAATCTTCAAAGCAAGACAGCCAGAAGTCCCAGGCCCCTTTTTCCCCAGCCCACCCCCTAGTCTTGGCCCAAGTACCGTCCCCTCTCTGGAAACGTGGAGGGAATGGACTCTGGAGCCCCAGGCTGACTGAGGAGGTGCTGTGGGCTGTGTCATGCCCAAGATGTGGCTGCGCCGCCTTACCAGGTATACATTGGGGCACTAAAGCCTCACAGAGCCCCTGTTGCTTTATTTCCCAGGGAGTCGTTCCCGATGATCCTTGTGGCCAACAAGGTCGATTTGATGCACTTGAGGAAAATCACCAGGGAACAAGGAAAAGAAATGGCAACCAAACACAATGTAGGTGTTTTGTGTGTGTGTGTGTGTGTGTGTGTGTGTGCGTGTGTGTGTGTTGGACCAGGATGTGTCTAAAAGTTGATACCCCATCACTCCTGCAGTTATGGTGTGCTGGAATGGAACTTAGGCCTCCTAGTGTGAAACAAGACAACAGACTAGAGAGATACACACCAAACTAGAAAACTGGGCCGGGCAGACTCTGAGACGGTGGGTGTGTTGCAGGTTAAGTGGGCACAGACTGGCCAGGGGTCCCAGGGTTGAGTCCTGCTCATAGCTCAGCCTTGCCTCAGCCTTTTCCACCAGAGTCCACTCTGGAGGGCCTGGAAGAAGGGATAGAAGTCACCCCAAGATAGAGAAATAGAAGAAAAGAAAAATGAATAGAATCAGGAAGTATTTTAGTTTGACAAATGAAACAGTCTTCAAGTATATAAAAAGATAATTTTCTTCTATTTTTTGGGAGCTATTAAATATCTCTGTGACTAGAGAACAAGAGGGAATTGGAAAAGCTGTTAGTAAAACTTTCCAACCTTAAAGAGCGAGAGGCCACCACCACAGGAGGTATGAGGCTGTTGGGGTCCAGGGACTCTGTGGGTGGCTTTAAAAACACACAATTCCTTGGTACCTCTGAGAATCTGCATTTTTAAGGGTTTACAGGGCTTTGTGGGGCTCAGTGCCACTTTCATCAAGTTGAGCTTGCCTTTCAGATTCCGTACATAGAAACCAGTGCCAAGGACCCACCTCTCAATGTCGACAAAGCCTTCCATGACCTCGTTAGAGTAATTAGGTGAGAGCTGCACACTGTCCTAGAAGCAGGGTCCTCTGCCGCATGGATGGCACCTGGCAGCAGCTGGAGGCTCCAGTAACGAATGCAGCTCCTCGTTCTGTGGCCTGTGAGGCTGGGGGATTCTGGGCCTATTTTTGGGTTTCTTTCCTTTTTGTGTGTGTGTGGTAAATATATATGTAACAAAACATTTGCCATTTCAACATTTTTTATGTGTACAGTTCAGTGACATCAATCACGTTCATCTTGTTCAACCATCACCACTATCTGTTCCTTTTTTTGGATTTCTTATGCCTCCATCCATTTCTTTCTCCTATCCCCCACCCACCCTCTCCCTCCCCCTACTACAAATGGGTCTGTGGGTGAGCCTGATGCTTACAGCTAAATGGGATGCCTTCCTGAGGGGTCAGCTTTGGCAGCCTCCCCTCTGACCTCTCCCTCAGTCCTGCAGCTCAGGCTCCCTGGAAGGCAGCTCCCTCCATCCTGTCCTGTGTTCTCTCAACACTGAAGCTTTCAACTTGGTAAAAAGTAGGTCCATCTCCTCTTCCCTGACTGGTATCAGACTGCCCATTGACATTTTACCTGAGCAGCCAACATTCTGATTCCCAGGCTCAAATTTCAGATGCACTGCATATGTGTTTCCTTTCCAGACCCCACGCACTGTCAGTCTCCAAATATTGTCAGAAACCTTGCTGAATAGACCCTTGTATATTCCTTTGTATGGTCACAGTCCAGACCTTAATCACCTCATGCCTAGAGGACTGAAGCAGCCTTTTGGCTGGTCTTCCTGCTACCATTCTTTCCTGTTTCCCAAATCTCCAACATTCAGAGCCACCTAACCATTGATTCTCAAACACCATTCATGGAGCATGTTGCCTGTATGCTAGTGAACTCTAAGTGCTATTGGTTATCTGTGAAATCAGACCCAGGGCTGCACCAGTTTCTCTGTCTGCCACCTCTCAGCCCCCGTGATACAGTATTTGCACGCATGAGCGTGTGCACGGATGCACACACGTGCGCACACACACACACACACACATACACAAGCTCAGCAACCTCATTTTCTTACTATTCCCCACTGTCTTAGGCTGGTTTCTCTAGAGGAATAAAAGCAGTGAAACATATATGTAAATATATATAGAGAGATTTATTTCAAGGAAATGGCTCACGTAGTTGTGGAGGCTGGCAAGTCCCAAATCCATGGGTCAGGTATCAGGCTGGAGGCTTCTCCTGACTCACATGGTTGCAGGGGCTGACAAACCCAAAATTGGTAGGTCAGGCGCAGGCTGCTGGCTCACATCCCAAGAACCAGAGGTCAGAGGATGACGAGGCGAATGCAGGATCGAGAGAGAGAGAGCTTTGCCAGAACATCCATATATATTGGATGCAGGCCACACTCCCAAGGAAATTCCCTTCAGCTGATTAGCTGCTTACATCAGATCACAAAATGGAGGATGATTACATATATCTGCCAAACCACTGAGAATCATGGTCTAGCCAAGATAACACATAAACTTAACTATCACACCCATCATGGACAGTGACGTTGCAGCTTTCACTTTATGGTTTTGCAGCACTCTTGAAATGATTTGCTCTTGGGCATTTTGCCTGCAGTTAGAATATACCAACACCAAAAACCCATTGCCGTCGAGTTGATTCCAACTCATAGCGACCCTATAGGACAGAGTAGAGCTGCCCCATAGAGTTTCCAGGGAGCACTTGGTGGATTTGGACTGCCAACCTTTTGGTTAGCAGCCATGGCTCTTAACCACTATGCCACCAGAATTATCTTGGTGCAAGTTTTAGTCATAGGAAAAGTAAACAGAAAGCATGTAAAAAGCTTTTGTACTCAGTTGACCTGTCATTTTATTTAAAATATGAAGCACAGAAAGAGGCCAACACTATTTAAAAGATAAAACATGACACTGCTTATGATTTAAATATGTAGCCTCAGCATAATGCCGGTAATTCTAATCAGTAGGATGGTTTAGTTTTTCCTCTGACCTCATCTCCCTCCAGTTTCTTGGCCTCAGAGTCACTATCCAGGCCAGGCCCTCCTCCAGCATCTAGGATGGCAGCAGCCCCACCCCCTAGGCCAGAACAGGCCTTCACTGCCACAGAGCAGGGGGCAAGGGAGGCGAGGAGCAAAGGAGAAGCAAAGCCCATTCTGACTTTGTTTTTCTGTTCTTCTTTGTTTCAAAAGGCAACAGATTCCTGAAAAAAGCCAGAAGAAGAAGAAGAAAACCAAGTGGCGGGGAGACCGGGCCACTGGCACCCACAAACTGCAGTGCGTGATATTGTGATGGGCCTGAGGCCTAGGGCATGGCGACCGTGAACTGGCCAGCCCTCGGGACCCCTCCATTGCCTAACTGCACTGAAAACCATTTCTAACCGCAACCCTTGGCCCAAGACTTGGCACAGGAAGGGAGAAAGGGAGGATGGGCAGGGAGGAGATAGGGTTTGTCTTTGCCAAAGGGCGCAGGCTTTCCAGTCTCTCACAAGAGACAAGGAAGCAACACATAAACAGAAGCAGCATCCAAGCCCCTCATGTGTTTATTCAACCCAGTTCCTCCCCTTCTCTTAGTGGGTGTGTGGCTTCTTTTAACTATATAGTGTTGATTTGATGTGGAGGTATTTATCCATGTACAGATACAAAACAAGCCATAAGCAAACTTTTCCCCCATGCCCCCAGTCAACGGTGTCTAAGTTTGGATGTCTTTTCTAGACTTTTAAAATTATTTTAGTGATTCTTATTTTATTAAAGGGATCTGCCTGCTGATTGGTGAAATTTCTCATCTTCAGAAAACCTCTCTGATAACAAGTCTGGAAGGTTTCGTTTTTGTTTTTTTAAACTGAGTTCTCCCAGCAGTATCAAAACTCAATATGAAAGTATAGTGACTTAGAGAACAGAAGTTAACGGGAACTGTTGCTGGAGGCCTCAGGTCCTGGACCAAACCCTGGAGGGAAACAGACCCTACTCACAGCCTATAAACTGAAGAGAACAGAGATGTGTTTACACAGAGGACTTTGTGTGGTTGAGACTAGGAAACAGAATTTTACTTTGGGGAGAGGAGAGGCCAGCATGTCACTGCTAAAAGAGGTTTTCATTACCTGGAAATGTATAAGCTGATGGGCTTTGCAAAAGTGTGAATTTATTTTTCAGGCAACGTGGGTTAAGTTCCGTGTTCTTCCTGGCCACGTGAGAGGGTCCTGGGTTTCTCAGATCTGTCTCTTTGTGCTTTCTCCCATCACCTGTGCTGCCTGGTGACTCTCTGATATAAAATCCCTGACATGGGCGTGTATGTTTCTCCATGTCCAAGCATAAGCTACTGTGGACACCATCCAGAAAACTCTAGTTCATGCTGAATCTTAACCAAAAATGACTGAATACCACTAAAACAGCACCATGAAGGACGTGGAGCCATTTTCCCTTAGAGTCAACTGATGACCACCTCTGTAAGCCTAGTAAATGAGCGGACTTCCAGCATTCACACATATAGTATTAGGTTGCTTTTCTGACACACACTTTATTAACCTCTTGGATCTTGACTATTAGATGTGATTGGAGGAGAAAGAAAGATAGGGCTGATGACATGGCTTTCATGCACCTGTTTCTGCAAGGGGACAGTCACCCCAACTCCCCGATGATACCCCCCTCCCTCCTAGGTGCTGCTGATGTGAGCCCAAGACTGGGTGTCTTCCAGCCAGGGCAGGAGTGGCGGGGCAGCAGGAACAGCAGCATGCCCAAGAGGTCTAAAGATAAAGTGGCACAGCTGGTGGCCTTATCTACCAGGTGTTACAAATCAGATCACTAGGCAAAGTAGAACATCCCTAGCAACTGGCCTGGCCACTCTTTGGAGAAAGAAACCCAGGGAAAGTGAGCACCAGATCAGACATTGAGATACCTGGATTCTTCTCCAACTTTGAGAGTACACTGAATTCCTAACTTGGCGAAATCACCAGCACTAGGGACCCAGCTGAAGAATGATTCTGCTGCAGAATGAAATAGTTGGGGGTTTTGTTCATTGGAAATAAAACTTCTTATTTGTCTAATAATTTCCTCAAAGGAAGGATAACAAAGAACATTCCAGATGAGGCACTTCAGAGTTTCTCAGGATCCTTTAATGTTAGTGAGCATCTTAAACACTAAAAGGACAAGGTTTTTCCCAAACTCTGTGCTCCTCTGAGCTGCATCTGTGGCAGATGTGTGAGTAGCTGAATGGCGGCTCTCAGCAGCCAGCTGGAAGGGGAGACAATGGAGGAAGAAAAGATAGATGGGAAGAAGGATGAGAGATGCTCTGCATTGACAAAGTGATGGAATGAGACAAGAAGCCCTGCATACAGGGCAGTGTCCACTGCTGGAAAACATGTGCCAGGCACAGACAACCACCAGCACACCCCCTGCCCAGGCACAGCCTGCAACTCCTTGGCAACACTGAGGGAGAGTCTTGTGGGAAGTAGATCAGTTGACCTAGAATGGAGCTTTTAGCCATAGTTAACCAGACAAAGGGACTGATGGTTCCTGGCTCCATCTTCTAGGGATCTATCCTGCACACAGCCCCCAGCTGAACCCCACAGTGCCCAAAAGAGAAACTGGTTAAGGAAGGGCCTTCTGCAGCCTCTGCTCTTGGGTAAACTTTACCTCCCATAGCCTCATTTTCCCATAGGAAATGGATAAATAACACTTTTAAAAGACTGTTTTGTTTTGGTTTGGTTTAGAGATGGGGCTGTGGTGGAGATGGCTCCTAGATAAGCCAGAGCAGGCCTGGGAGTAGAGGAGACCTGGGCATTCCCCGTACAGCATCTTCTCTATGATCACCTGGCAGGGTCACTCTGGGAAAGCAGCTTGCCACATTACTACATGACTGAGGAGCCACTGGGACTTGTGTCTCTGGTGACATCCTGATGTTCCTCCTGGTTTCCAGACCCCCTGAATAGTACTAACTGTACATCCCCTGGAGCATACCCTTCCTGAACTCCCCTTACCGTATGCCTTTGCCACTGTGTGCTCTCAGATTTCCTCCCAATATTCTGACACCACCTTAGGGGGCTACTTTTCTCCCCAGCAGGGAATCCTAGCCACGTAGGGGAATGTGTGGTTGGTTGTTGGTTTCCAACCAACTTGGATGGTTTCTATTAGGACTTTGCCCACCACCTTCTTGTGGCGCTTGCTGTGGAGACTGTCTGGTTGGCCTAAAGTGGCCTATCTTACTTTGCCAGAGGACAAGACCCACTAACACGTGGCGACTCTGACCCTAAGACCCCTCAGATGTGTTACAGTAAATCCAGAGCCACAGACAGATCTCTCCATTATCAGACCATTAGGTTCAAAATTTCATGTCGGGTTTGCTTAGAATGAAAGATACTTGAATTCATGAGCACCCGGTTTCTGTTACACGGATGGCCGTTGTGAACGAGAATGATGCCTGAAGATCTCAGTGATGTGCAAGCCTTTTACCTTAACTTTTTATTAAGTCTTTGTGTATCATGACTCATGAATAAAGAAAAGAAGAACACTTGCCTGTCTTGCTTCTTCTTATTCAAATACTCCTAAAGTTGTTCTGCAAAAATTGTGAGTTGTCAATGACTTACCCAGAACACGCCCCCTTACCAAGCATGACCTTTGTCCTAACCAAACCTAAAGTATGGAGGAGACCACAGGTGTCTTTGAGGGATGTCTCCTTCCTGCACGGGGCCAGAGGCTGAAGGCAGGTTAGTGCAGTGTTTAGAGACACAGCCTCTTGAAGTTGGACAGACTTGACATATATGTGCCTTGGAGCAAATTACCTGCTTTAATCTTCAGTTGCCCTGCCTGTAGATGAAACAAGAGTATGCATCTCCTTAGTAGCTTGAGTAGGTCCCCGATTAGTGCAAACGGTTAAGCACTCAACTATCATCCAAAAGGTTGGCAGTTCGAACCCACCCAGAGGTGCCTCAGAAGACAGTCCTGGTGACCTGCTTCCAAAAGGTCACAGCCTTGAAAACCTTATGGAGCAGTTCTACCCTGCACACATAGGGTCACCATGAGTCAAAATCGACTCAATGGCAACTAACAAGTAGTTTGAGGACTAAAGCTAAATGTGGAGCATATGGTGAAGGGTCCAGAAATGATGCAGTTTGTAAGGGATACCTACTGGATTTTCTGCCTAACACTCCTTTTCATGGAAACTGCCCCTCCCCATCCACAGGGGTACATTGTCTTTTGTACAGTGTGCTTTCATTTTTCTGTTGATTGAACCTGGTGAGTACTTGACCAAACTGAGCCTCTCAGGGTCCCTGTTCTAGTAATTGGGAATAGAGACCAAGTTCCTCTTGGTACCTCTTTGAGTGACTGTAACTAAAACATGTAAACCTGAGGGGCTGCAGGGTGCTTCTCACACCCTCTGGGCTGGGAGTAGAGAAGGCCAGAGTGCAGAGAGGCTGGAGGGGAGGGGGTGATGTATTGGATGGTCCAGGCCTGGCTTCCTGCCTGTTCAATTCATTCCACCAATATTCATTAGGGCCTACCATGTGCCAGGGGACATTGTTGATGCAGCAGTAGAATTCTCGCCTTCCATGTGGGAGACCCAGGTTTAATTCCTGGCCAATGTACCTCATGCACAGCCACCACCCGTCTATAAGTGGAAGTTTGCATGTTATGATGCTGAATAGATTTCAGCAGTGCTTCCAGACTAAGATGGACTAGGAAGAAAGGCCTCGTGGTCTACTTCCAAATATCAGCCAATAAAAACCATGCGGATCACAAAGTCTAATCCACAACCAATCGTGGGAATGGCGCAGGACCAGCAGTGTTTTGGTTCACTGTGCATAGATAATGTCGCCGTGAGTCAGGAGCCAACAGCAGCTAACAACACCACCATGTGTCAAGCATTGGGCTAGGTATATGGCACTAGGTATATGGTGGTGAACAGTACAAAGGGTCTCCTGATAACCGGTTCTCCTTTTGCCCCTTAGGTCAGCACAAATGTTCTTCCTCTTACAGTCAAAAGTCTACATGATACACTACATTTGTAAGACATCCCACAGCATGACAGGGTTTAGTGTGTGGAGGGCAGTGTGGAGGGTGGGCTGGCTCCATTTAAATGACCTGGCATGGACTGGAGAATAGAAGAGTAGACTTAACTGTACCTTAAAGGCCAAAAGTCCCTCTTGGTGGCAGTTCTTTGTCTAATAGACATTGGGAGTTCACACTTACACAGTGTGCTGTTTTCTATGATCCTCAGAAGTAACCTTAAGTGGGAAAAATTGGAATCTCAGAAAATCACCTGGACTGGAGTCATCTTGACAAGGACAGCATACACCTGGATCTTTACAAACCCAAGATACCATGTCCACACGCTCTTGAACCCATGGCAGGGTGGATGTCCTGAGCCCTTCTGTGACCAGGGCTTATGGAGCTCCACCCAGGTGCTTGCTCCAAGGAGGGCATGCTTTTTTAAATACTTTGAGTTGTTGCTATGAGAGCAAACACTTGCACCCACTTTAAATTGCCCATCTCCAGAGCTGCACCCAGCTTTGGTAAAGGAGGCCACAGCCTGTCAGTGGGGTGGATGGCCAGCACAGTCTGGCAGGCTTGAGGTGCTTTCCTCCCTGTAGCACCAAACACATCCAAACACCAAGAGACTGACCACCTGCCTCTGCAACCCCATCAAAGCTACTTCCCAGGCTGTGTCCCAGCTGGAGCCACCTCCAGCTCCCACTGTAAGTGTTGAGTCCCAGCCATCAGCACCCTCTCCATTGTCTTCAGGGCAGCAGTGAGGAACACACCTCATGGTTCTGTTTAAAGACTAGACAAGTCTACTTGAGTGTGGCTGGCAAACCTGAGCCTGTAACGTGATCACAAATTTATGACAAGCACAAGGTGAGGCTGAAACCCAGGGTAAACCATGGGGCAGGCAAGCAGGGTGTGTCCCAGAGCCTGAGGTCTATCTTACTTGCATTACTTGAGACCCTATAGCTGAGGTAAAAGACACTAATTTATTACCAATAACATCAACTCCCTATGTCCTAGGCTGGGTTCTCTAGAGAAGTAAAACCAGTGAAGTGTAGAGAGAAAGAGAGAGAGAGATTTATCTCAAGCAAATGGCTCACACAGTTGTAGAGGCTAGTAAATCCCAAGTCCGTGGGTCAGGCGTCAGGTTGGAGACTTCTCCTGACTCATGTAGCTGCAGGGGGTGACAAACCTAAGATCCACAGGTCAGATGGCAGGCTGCTGGCTCACAACTGTGAAGGCTGACGAATCCAAGATTGGAAATAAGATGGCAGGCTGCTGGCCCAAGTCCCAAGAACTGGAGGTCAGATGCTGATGAGCTAAATGCAGGATCCAGAGCAAGCAAAAGCAAGCAAGCTTTGCCAGAAAGTCCACATATATTGGATGCAGCCCACACCCCCAAGTAAACTCCCCTTTCAGATAATTGGCTACTCACAGCAGATCCCATCATGGAGGTGATCACATATATCAGATCTAATCATGGAGATGATTACATCATTATACGACTGCCAAACTATATTGTAACTGCCAAACCACTGAGAATCATGGCCCAGCCAAGTTAACACACAACCTTAACGATCACACCCTGTTATATCTATTTTTATTCAGCCTACCCTCTAACCATGACCTCTTATACTTCCAGCTCATTCCCTCTATATTTGCAGTTCCAATAACTTTATACTTCTGCTGGGACCTCAATCCATTTTACTGTCTTCTCACTGTCACTCACCCTCCTGATGTCCTCTTTTCCTTCCTTGTTGTTAGTTGTCTTAGAGTCGATTCCTACTCCTGGCGACCCCATGTGTTACAGAGTAGAGTGCTCCATAGAGTTTTCTTGGCTGTAATCTTAATGGAAGTAGATCGCCAGGCCTTTTCTTACAAGGTAACTTTGGGTGGGTTTGAACTACCAAATTTTAGGTTAGCAATTGAGCACAAACGTTTCTGCCACCTAGGGACCTTCCTTACCCAGTTTAAATCCCATGATCAATCATAATCAATCCCTTGCATACGTCATCAATCCCCTTCCCTCTCTTGCTTTGTCATCCTTATTTGGCCAAATCATAACCCCGGTTAAGTCCAACTTTGCCTACACCTGCCTGAACCTATGCAGCTGAACGAAACACAACCACACTAACAGGTATCATTAAAAATTCATGCCCACGAACCTCCTTTGGCCCTTCATGCCCCCAGAAATCATACCATGTTTTCCTAGTCCATTTAATCCCACTCTTCTAGATGACTATTCTCACCCTGTCCTTTATCCTCACTCTCAGATGGTGCTTCCTCCTTCACTGAGAAAGTGGAAGACAGTTGGAGAGAATTTCCACACACTCCTTCCACCACCTCTACCTACCTACCAGCATCTGCACCCACAGACTTTGTGTTCTTGCCTGTTACAGATGAGTCAATCCCTTCTCTTGGATGCTAGAACATATCCACGACATTACTCAGGCACTTTCCCTCTGTCTCCTGTATCATCAGTTTTTCCCTCTCTACTGGATCTTTGCTATCTTCAAACAAACAAAAAACAAAACAATGTTCCTTTGATCCACTTTTGCTAGATACCACTCACTTCTCAAATAGAATGTCTGTCTTAGGCTGTGTTCTATAGAGAGGCAAAACCCGTAAAGTGTATAAATATATATATATAGACAGAGAGAGATTTATATCAAGGAAACAGCTCACATGGCTACAGAGGCTGTAATGTCCCAAGTCCATGGGTCAGGAAAGAGGTTTCTCCTGATTCATGTAGCTGCAGGGGCTGGTGAACCCAAGATCAGCAGGCCAGAGAGCAGGGCTGTTGCTCACAGGCTGTGAAGATCAACGAATCCCAAGACTGGCAGTCAAGACCATAGGTAAGCTGCTAGCTCAAGTCCCAAGAATCAGAGGTCAGAAGAACAGGAGCCAGCTGCAGGATCCAGAATGAGAAAAAGCCCCCGAGCCCTGCCTGAACGTCTGTCCACACTCGTGTAGGCCGCATGCCCAAGGAAACTCCCTTTCAACTGATTGGCTACTCACAGCAGATCCCATCTTGGGGGTGATCATGTATCAAATTTCAACAGGGAACGGATCACAACATTATATGTCTGCCAAAACACTGAGAATCATGGTCCAGCCAAGTTGACACACAATCTTAACCATCACAATCCACCCCTTGTCAACTTGGCACTTGTACACATCTCCCCAAACCATATGTGATCTCTTAATAAAGACAATTACAAAGTCATGCTTGCACCTAACATGGTACAACGAACACACATACAACTGAAAATCCAATAGCCCTGTTTACATCTTCTATTTTATAAGTGAAGAAAACAAAATATTTAATGCACACATACAAAGCAGAAATACTCAACAATTACAGTCCTCGTTTCTGCAACTGGTCATGTGGCTGTAACTGGTATTTACAACTACCTTCTTCCACCATCCCTTCCATATTCCCTTTGTCCTCAGCAAGCACTTCAGTTGGTTGTGGTTCTTTGCCTGGTGAGGTGACCCAAACTTTCATTCCTGAATGGTCTGGGCCATTAGTAGTCATGTCAGAATTGGGTTGCTGTAGTTTTCCGTTGACTTTAATCACAGGGCATGGTAGTGCTCAGAGACACCTTAAGTGATCCCCTGTGTTCCAGACATACTTTTCTTTACCTCCGTTATGTAATATCAATCTGATTTCCTCTAGGTAATCAGGATCAATCAGACCAGCCAGTACGGTAATTCCCTTCTTTGCCTGTTGATCCAGAGGCATATGGAGCCCAAAGTGGCCCGGTGGCATTCTTAACTTCCAGTTCAGTGGAATCAGTGATGTATCTCCAGGTGGGAGCATTCCTCCCTTTGAAACTAAGACCTCTAGACCTGCAGAGCATAAGGTCGTGGGGACAGGAAGCAAAAATCTTGTGAGTGGGTCACTAGGGATAATAGTGAGTGTTGCCACTCCCATTTCCACCCCTTGATTCCTGGCCCCATGAATCCTGGCTATGGGAGATACAGTACCACATACTGGATGCTGGTTTAGAGCATATACAGCCTCCTGGAGAACATTGCCCCAACCCTGCAAAGTATTGCCAGCTAGCTGGCACTGTAATTGTGTCTTTAGGAGGCCATTCCATTTTTCTACCGAGTCAGCTGCTTCAGGATGATGAGGAACATGGTAAGACCAATGAATTCCATGAGCATGGGCCCACTGCTGCACTTCATTTGCTGTGAAGTGAGTCCCTTGATCCAAGGCAATGCTGTGTGAGACACCATGATAGTGGATAAGGCATTCTGTAAGTCCACGGATGGTAGTTTTGGCAGAAGCATTGTGTACAGGGAAGGCAAATCCACATCCAGAGTAAGTGTCTATTCCAGTAAAAACAAAAAGCTGCCCTTTCCGTGATAGAACTGGTCCAATGTAATCAACTTGCCACTAGGTTGCTGGCTGATCACCTCAAGGGATGGTGCCATAGTGGGGACTCAGTGCTGGCCTCTGCTGCTGGCAGAGTGAGCACTCAGCAGTGGCTGCAGCCAAGTCAGCCTTGGTGAGTGGAAGTCCATGTTGCTGGGCCCATGCATAACCTCCATCCCTGCCACCATGGCCACTTTGTTCATGAACCCAGAGCAATGACGGGAGTAGCTGAGGAAGGAGGATGAGTGGTTTCCACAGAACGTATCATTCTATGCACTTGATTGTTAAAATCCTCCTCTGCCGAGGCCACCCTTTGGTGAGCATTCACATGAGACACAAATATCTTTACTTCTTTGGCCCTTTCAGAGAGGTCTATCCACATACCTCTTCCTCATAAATCCTTGTCTCCGATTTTCCAATTATGTTCCTTCAAGGTCCCTGACTATCCAGCCAAACCATTGGCCACAGTGCATGAATCAGTATACAATTGCATATCTGGCCAGTTCTCCTTCCAAGCAAAGTGAACAGCCAGGTACACTACTCTAAGTTCTGCCCATTGGAAGGATTTCCCTTCACCATTGTCCTTCAGGGAGGTCCCAGAAAGCGGCTGTAGTGCTGCCACTGTCCACTTTCAAGTGGTGCCTGCATATCATGCGGAGCTATCTGTAAACCAGACGTGTTTTCTCTTCATCAGTCAACTGATTATAAGGAACTCCCCATGAGGCCATAGGTGCAGACTGGGAGATGGAAGGTAATGTGACAGGGGTGGAGACGATGGGCGTTTGGCCACTTCCTCATGCAACTTACTTGTGCCTTCAGGTTCTGCTCAGGCCCAATCTCATATATACCACTTTCATTTAATGATGGAGTGCTGCCGTGCATGTCCAACTTTATGACTCTGTGGGTCAAACAACACCCAGTTCAGGATGGGCAGCTCAGGCCACATGGTGACTTGATGACCCATGGTTAAGCATTCAGTTTCTACTAAGGCCCAGTAACAAGCCAAAAGCTGTTTCTCAAAAGGAGAATAGTTATCTGCAGAGGATATCAGGGCTTTGCTCCAAAATCCTAAAGGTCTGCACTGTGATTCACCAGTAGGGGCTTGTCAAAGACTCCAAACAGCATCTTTATTTGCCACGGACACTTCAAGCACCATTGGATCAGCCAGATAATATGGCCCAAGCGGCAGAGCGTCTTGCACAGCATACCGAACCTGTTGCAGAGCCTTCCCTTGTTCTGGGCCCCACTCAAAACTAGCAGCTTTTTGAGTCTCTTGATAAATAGGCCAGAGTAGCACACCCAAATGAGGAATATGCTGCCCCCAGAAGCCAGAGGCCCACTAGGCATTGTGCTTTCTTTTTAGCTGTGGGAGCACCCAGATGCAATGACTTTTCCTTCACTTTAGAATGAATATCTCGACATGCCCCACACCAACTGACCCCTAGAAATTTCACTGAGGTGTAAGTTGCCTGAATTTTTGTGGGATGAATTCCTCCCCTACAGCACACAAATGTTTTACCAGTAAGTTCAGAGTCATTGACACTTCTTCCTTACTAGATCCAATCAGCATAATGTCATCAATGTAATGGACCAGTGTGAAGTCTTGTGGAAGGGAAAGGCAATCAAGTTCCCTGTGGACTAAATTATGACATAGGGCTGGAGAGTTGATGTAGCCCTGAGGTAGGCAACTGAAGGTGTATTGCTGGCCTTGCCAGCTAAAGGAAAACTGCTTCTGATGGTCCTTCAAAACAGTTATGAATAAAAGGCATTAGCCAGATCAATAACTGCATACCAGGTATCAGGAGATGTATTAATTTGCTCAAACAATGAGACTACATCTGGAACAGCAGCTGCAATTGGAGTCACCACCTGGTTAAGTTTTTGATAATCCACTGTCATTCTCCAAGATCCATCCATTTTTTGCACAGGCCAAATAGGCAAGTTGAATGGGGATGTGGTGAGAATCACCACCCCTACATCCTTCAGATCCTTGATGGTGGCAGTAATCTCTGCAATCCCTCCAGGAATGCAGTATTGCTTTTGGTTTACTATTTTCCGAGGTGGGGGCAGTTCTAATTGCTTCCACTTGGCTTTTCCTACCATAATAGCACTTACCCCATTTGTCAGAGATCCAGTGTGGGTGTTCTGCCAGTTGCTGACTATATCTTTTCCAATTATACATTCAGGAACTGAGGGAATCACTACAGGATGTCAGTTTCACAGTAGGTGAGACTGACATGAGCTACGACTCCATTAATAACCTGACCTCCACATGCCCCCACTCTGACTGGTGGGCCACAGTGACATTTTGGGTTTCCTGGAATTAGTGTCAGTTCAGAGCTAGTATCCACTAATCCCCAAATAGTCTGATTATTTCTTTTTCCCCAATTAAGTCACTATTGTAAAAGGCTGTAGATCCCTTTGGGGAAGGCTAAGGGAAAGATTAACAGTATAAGTTTTTGGCAGTGTATTGGAGTCCTTCCTCAAGGGGACCCAGACTCCCCTTCAATCAAGGGGTTGTGGGTCTGTAAACTCGCTCCTCTGAGGATTGATTGAGGGGCTGCAACTCTCTATTCTGGCCATTTGAGTTAGACTGCTGTTCACTTGACCTATAATTCATGCCCTTGTACAGATCAAGTAAATATTTAGTTGATTTCCTATCTATTTCACTCCTAGGAACACCATGACTAAGTAGCCAATGCCGTAAGTCCATACTAGTCAGATTATTCTGATTACTGCTTTGACTCTGCTGTCCATTATAGTAATCACATCCACCTTATCTTTGTCAATTGAGTGCTCCAATCAGCCCCACTGTAGTCAGGTGTCTTAATTCAGTTAGGGCAGTTTTAACAGCTGCAGAAGTGTGTCTAGCGAAGTGGTGAGCTCAGAAGCATCCTCCTATAGTCAACATGCGGTTCCCTTAATTATGGGAAGTTTTTACACGAAGGCAAGCGAGTTCCCAGGGTTTGCTTCTCATACATACTAGTATTCTTCTGAAAATGTAGACAATGATCTTAAATGTAAAGAACAAGAAAAACCTGATGATTCAAGCTGAGACCTCATAAAGTTTCTCTGTGTTCTTTGAGCATTCTAAAGAGTGGGAACAACCTTCTATGCAAGCTGGATATATCCTCATTCCCCAGGATTTACACATTTTATAGCTGCTGGGCTCCAACAATGTGCCAAAGAGCCCATCATTATGCTAATTTTTAAATTGAAATATAAAAACAGAACAGTGAGTTCCATACCAAGGAAACGACTGATTGGTGTTTTCAGTGGAATATACATCCTGGCAAATATGTGGCAGAGCCCTGTGGTGCAGTGGTTGAGCTTGGCTGCTAACCAAAAGGTGAGCAGCTCAAATCCACCAGCTGCTCCTTGGAAACCCTATGTGGCAGTTGTATCTGTCCTATAGGGTTGCTATGAGTTGGAATTGACTCAAGGGCATCGGGGTTTTTTTTTTGGTAATTATGCCGTAAACCATTATCTCTGACTCCAATCCAGCTTTCTGGTCAGTCATAGTATCTGCTCATAGACTGATGATCGGAGGTTAAGTAATTGGATAAGTGGTTCTCAAAGTTTGGTCCCAGATCCAGGGCTTCGAACTGGTTTGTTCCGGTTCGAACCCTCCCTGAGAACTTGTTAGAAATGCAGCTTCAGCTAACACCTGGGAACTTGTTAGAAATGCAAATTATCTGGCCCCACCCCAGACCTACTGAATCAGAAATTCTAGGGTGAGGCCCAGTAATCTGTGTTTTAACAAGCACTCAGCTAAAGTTTGAGAACCATTGAATTAGATAAACGTAGATAAAAATAAAAATTCCAACCTAATGAAGGTAAACAGCAGGTTGGTTAGTTCTTATCTGCAAGGCAGCAGCTGGCTCCCTGGGCAAAGTTGCCCAGTCCTTCTGCTCTCCTCCTTGCATCTGAT
Organism: Trichechus manatus latirostris; assembly: GCF_000243295.1. Lineage (NCBI taxonomy): Eukaryota > Metazoa > Chordata > Mammalia > Sirenia > Trichechidae > Trichechus > Trichechus manatus. Next base: position 10,803,170 of record NW_004444020.1, read on the forward strand.
TGCCTGGAACTCAGAGACCCTAGTTCAGGGGTTATTAACCTTGACTCCATTGGGTTAAGATGAGGGTGGCTGACCCATCTGAAATCATATGCAAAATTGTGTGTACATATGCTTTTGTCTGGGGAGACAATCATGTTTTATCAGATTCTCAGTGCACCATTATGTGTTGCCCGGCGTAGAAATGAACTAACTCCTTAACCTCCTTTTCTGACTTCAGGCCTTTCGTATAGTTTCACAGCCACAGAGAATGGAAAGAGGAAATGAAAGGAGCAAAAATTCATCTACTCCACGACTTCTAAGCAGCTCTGACAAAACTGTTCACTTGATTGATGTGTCCCTGAACTCACCCCCACAACATCCTGAGGAGGGAGGCGTGCTGGCCTTTCTTCTCCCAGTTCCCCTCACATGACTAAGTGTGTGACCCACACATGAGTCACCCACCTCCTCTCCCCACCGTGGTTAACACCACCTGCGTCTGTGGCCCCCAACACCCCTGTCCAAAGTAGGCAAAGAGGGGAGATTCAGGATGTCATGACAGCCCCAGGACTACTTGCTAACCCTCCACTGGGAGGTGCGTGGGGTGGGGTTGGGGAGTAGCCTAGAGGGAACTAGGGCAGAGAGGAGATATGAGAAATGTAGACACAGCCCTTTATGTCAGACGCCCTCATCTCAAATTCATAATCACCTAGGCCAGTGTTTCTCAACTCTAGCTGCATATTGGAATCACTCAGGGAGCTTAAGGAAAAAAATCCTGCTGCCCAAGCCAAACCCTAGAGATTCTGTACAATCAGTCTGGGTTGGGCCCAGGTACTAAGGCTTATTAAAGCTCCCCAGGTGATTCTAATATACAGCCAGGGCTGAGACTCGAGCTGGAGTGGATTTTATTCTTGTCTCTTGAATACTATGGCTTTTCAATGATAATTGATTAAAAACAACAACAAAGAACTGCCTGGAGTTGCTGGTGTTGAAGTGACTAAAAGAAAGCAGTGTTCCACTCCTTTCTGTGCCCCTGGACGCCAGACCATAGGGGATTCTTACCTTTTCATTAAAACATGTCCCCTCAGAGCCTGGCTTGACTCAGCTGATTCATCTGGGTCACATCTACTGTGGTACCTCATTCGTCCACATGCCTTCCATTTCTACATCCCCAGACCCAGGCGAGGGCCTGTGGCACAAAGTTGATGCTTAATATTTATTGAATGAACTAATAATTATTACAGATATCTGCAGATCTCTGTTGTTAGGTGCTGTCGCTTCGTTTCCAACTCATAGCGACCCTATGTACAACAGAACAAAACACTGCCCAGTCCTGCACCATCCTCACAATCATTGCTATGTTTGAGTGCATTGCTGCAGCCACTGTGTCAACCTATCTTGTTGAGGGTCTTCCTCTTTTTCAATGACTCTCTATCAAGCATGGTGTCCTTCTCCAGGGACTGGTCTCTCTTGATAACATGTCCCAAGTATGTGAGACAAAGTCTCGCCATCCTCACTTCTAAGGAGCATTCTGGCATTCTGGTGGTACTTCCCCTATGACAATTTGTTCTTTCTTCTGGCAGTCCATGGTATATTCAATATTCTTTGCCCACACCATAATTCAAAGGCGTCAGTTCTTTGATTTTCCTTACTCATTGTCCAGCTTCACATGCATATGAAGAGATTGGGTCAGGAGCTTGGGTCAGGCACACCTTAATCCTCAAAGTGCATCGTTGCTTTTTAACACTTTAAAGAGATCTTTTGCAGATTTGCCCAATGCAATACATCATTTGATTTCTTGACTGCTGCTTCCATGGGCTTTTATTGATTGTGGATCCGTGTAAGATGAAATCCTTGACAACTTCAGTTTGTTCTCTATTTATCGTGATGTTGCTTATTGGTCCAGGTGTGAGGATTTTTGTTTTCTTTATGTTGAAGGGTAATCCATACTGAAGGATGTAGTCTTTGATCTTCATCAGTCAGTGCTTCAAGTCCTCTTTGCTTTCAACAAGCAAGGTTGTGTCATCTGCATATCACAGGTTGTTAATAAGTCTTTATCCAATTCTGATGCCATGTTCTTCTTCATAGAGTCCAGCTTCTCGGATTATTTGCTTAGCGTATAGATTGAGTAAGTATGGTGAAAGGATACAACCCTGATGCACACCTTTCCTGACTTTAAACCACACAGTATCCCCTTGTTCTGTTCGAATGACTGCCTCTTGATCTATGTACAGGTTCCTCGTAAGCACAATTAAGTGTTCTGGAATTGCCATTCTTTGAAATGTTATCCAAAATTTGTTATGTTCTGCATAGTTGAATATATTTGCTTAGTCAATGAAACACAGGTAAACATCTTTTTGATATTCTCTGCTTTCAGCCAATATCCATCTGACATTAGCAATGATATCCCTGGCTCCACGTCCTCTTCTGAATCCAGCTTGAATTTCTGGCAGTTCCCTGTTGATATACTGCTACAACCATTTTTGAATTATCTTCAGCAAAATTTGGAGCCCTGGTGGTGCAGTGGTTAAGAGCTTGGCTGCTCACCAAAAGGTTGGCAGTTCAAATCCACCAGCCGCTCCTTGGAAAACCTGTGGGCAGTTCTACTCTGTCCTAGAGGGTTGCTACAAGTCAAAATTGACTTGACAGAAATGAGTTTGGTTTTTTTTTTGGTCAGCAAAATTTTACTTGGGTGTGATATTAATGATATTGTTCAACAATTTCCACATTCTATTGGATCACCTTTCTTTGGAATGGGCACAAATATAGATCTCTTCCCTTTTGGTTTTCTAACTCCAGGTCTTTGCGTATTTCGTTATAATACTTTACTTTGTCTTCTCAAGCTCCCGTTTGAAATTTGTTCATCTTTTTTACTTTATCATTTCTTCCATTTGGTTTACATTCAAGAGCAAGTTTCAGGGTCTCTTCTGACATCCATTTTGGTCTTTTCTTTCTTTCCTGTCTTTTCAATGATCTTTTGCTTTCTTTAGTATGATGTCTTGATGTCATCCCACAGCTCATCTAGTCTTCCGTCATTAGTGTTCAACGTGTCAAATCTATTCTTGAGATGGTCTCTAAATTCGAGTGGGATATACTCAAGGTCGTACTTTGGCTCTTGTGGACTTGTTTTAATTTCCTTCAGTTTCAGCTTGAACTTGCGTATGAGCAATTGATAGCCTGTTCTGCAGTTAGCCCCTGGCCTTGTTCTGACTGAAGATATTGAACTTCTTCATCATCTCTCAGATGTAGTTGATTTGATTCCTGTGTATTCTGTCTGGCAAGGTCCATGTGTATAGTTACCGTTCATGTTATTGAAAAAAGGTATTTCCAATGAATAGGTCACTATCTTGCAAAATTTTATCACGTGATCTCTGGCGTCATTTCTATCACCAAGGCCCTATTTTCCAACTAGTGATCCTTCTTCTTTGTTTCCAACTTTCACATTCCAATCACCAGAAATTATCAATGCATCTTGATTGCATGTTCGATCACTTTCAGACTGCAGAAGCTGGTAAAAAACTTCAATTTCTTCATCTTTGGCATTACTGGTTGGTGTGTAAATTTGGATAGCCGTATTAACTTGCCTTCCTTGTAGGTGTATGGATGTTATCCTATCACTGACAGTTTTGTACTTCCATGTGCCAGGTATTGTTCCAAGAGCTTTCTATGTGCTTCAGGATAGATCTTGAAATGTTCTTTTTGACAATGAATGTGATGCCATTCCTCTTCAATTCATCTGTCAATTTGTTGTACCGTAGTGGCTTGCGTGTTGCTGTGATGCTGGAAGCTATGCTACTGGTATTTCAAATACCAGCAGAGTCATCCATGTGGACAGGTTTCAGCAGAGCCCCAGGACTAAAACAGACTATAAAGAAAGACCTGGCAATCTACTTCTAAAAAACTGGCCAGTGAAAACCTTACAAATAGCAACTATCTGATGTAGTGCCAGAAGATGAACCCCTCAGGTTGGAAGGCACTCAAAAGATGACTGTGGAAGAGCTGCCTCCTCCAAAGTAGAGTTGACCTTAATGACATGCATGGAGTAAAGCTTTCAGCACCTTCACTTGCTGATGTGGCTGGACTCAAAATAAGAAGAAACAGCTGCAAACATCCACTAATAATCAGAACATGGAATGCATAAAGTACGAATCTAGGAAAATTAGAAGTTGTCAAAAATGAAATGGAACACTTAAAGATAGATATCCTAGGCATTAGTGAGCTGAAATGGACTTGTATTGGACATTTTGAATTGGCAATCATATGGTCTACTATGCTGGCAATGACAAATTGAAGAGCAACGGCGTCACATTCATTGCCAAAAAAAAGCAAGTCCCTAGGTGGTGCAAACGGTTTGTGCTTGACTGCTGTCCTAAAAATTGGTGGTTTGAACCCACTCATTGACTCGATGGAAGAAAAGGCCTAGCGATCTGCTCTCGTAAAATTTACAGCCAAGAAAAACCAATGGAGCAGCTCTACTCTTTCACATGGGGTTGCCATGAAATCAGAATCAACTCGATGGCAACAAGCAACAACAGATACCAGCAGAGGCCCCCATGTCTTAAAACCTAAGTCTGATTGGCCCAAACTACCCTTCTCCAACCCAATCAAACACGCCTAGGGAAGTCCCCAGGCCAGGTGCAGACTTCAAATAGTCCCCCAGGCTCACATTCTCACAGTAACCTCCGCTTGTTTCTCTGTTTCACCGCCTCCCTATTCTGAAGCTCAGTCTCTGACTCAGTTTTCACAAAGAAAGCCTACCCTCACTAACCACTCCCGAGCTTTACTGAGGATTGGGGGGCCCAGGGATGGACTCTCTGCTGTCAGAGGCCTTTCACTGGCCTTCACCGCGTGCCATGCTGGCCCCTACACCAACACCACCCCTCCCTTCACTTTAGTGCCCCAGTGAGCTAAGTACCCTGGGATTCTCTCACCCTCAGCTGGCTTGCTTTCTTGAGCCACAATCCCATAATTCCTTTCTTAGGGTGAAATACGGTTGTGACCGTTAAGCAGGGTGACCAAAGGTCTGACTTGCCAGGTACTAAGGGGTTTCCTGGGACGCAAGCTTTTCAGTGGTGAAATCGGGGCAGGACAGGCAAACCAAGACAGTAGGTCACTCTACTGGTAAGAATAACATTTTCACCTTGCTCTATAATAACAATACTAATGATTATAAGTTATTTGGTGGTCCTCAAACTTAAGTACTTGCTGTAATGATCAGGGGCAGGAGCTCACTAAAACACAGGATTTTCTGATTCAATATGTCTGGTGTGGGGCCCAAGAATTTGCATCTCTGGCAAGTTCCCAGGAGATGTGATCCACATTTACACATTCAGCAGAGTGCTTGGCACAGAGTAAATAAATGCACAACAAATACTAGTTACCGGTTAACTTTTTTTGAGCCCTTATTGTAAGTCAGGCACTATGCTATCTCATATTATCTCATTTAATTCTCACAACAACCCTGTGAGGTAGGAGAAACGATATTTGTTTTACAGAAAGGGAAACTGAGGTCCAGGGACAGCCTGAAGTGACTGAGCCTGGCTGTGCACCCAGCTCTGTCTGACTCCAGAGCCTGTGCTCAGGCTGAGGACTGAGCTAGCTCCTGCCCGCTACCCAACTCTTTTTAAATTTTAACCTTGTTTGAGGAAAATCTTCCAATGCATCTACCACTTCCTTGCCTTCTTCCAAGTGTGCCGAATCCAGAGCAGCTTCCCCTGGTGACTCAGCAACAGCATTTTGAACTCAGATTATAGTCATTTTCCAGAGTTTATCACAGGGCCTCCTCTTGGAGGCAGTCCTCACTTGGGCCTTGGTTGCCGCCTCCAGTTCTGTCCCTCCATCAGCCTTTCTCCATCCTCTTTCTGAGCCAGCCAGGCCAGGGCCGTCAGCATAGCACAGTGGGTGAGACCCACGAGGCCCCAAGTGCAGTCTGGAGACTTTTGCCTCTACTTCAGGTAGAGCACCCCACAGTCCCCTGGGCCTCATCCTCGGCCCTGCTCCCTTGAAAGCAACCTCGAGGCTGAGGCTGCTGCAAATGGAGGCCTGACACAAGGCACTACAACTGCTTTTCTTGTTAATACAACAGATTTTTCCCGAAAATAAATCCAGACCTTTTGTTCTCTCTTTGTGGTTGACATTGCTGAAGTTTCTGGCATTATTGGTGCAGAGAGGCCATGTGGGGTGATGGGTAAGAGCCTGGGCTGCCAAGGTCCAGCTCTGCCACTGGCTTGTTATCCAATAGCTCTATGACTTGATTTCCTCATTTGCCAAATTGGGTCGAGGGTAATAATAGTACATATTTCTTGGGGCTATTGGGCTATTGTGAGGTTTTAATTATACACACACATACGTAAAACAAAAAAATCAAACCAAACCCACTGCCGTCGAGTCAATTCCAACTCTTAGTGACCCTATAGTACAGAGTAGAACTAACTACCTTATAGGGCTTCCAAAGAGCAACTGGTGAATTAGAACTGTCGACCTTTTGTTAGCAGCCAAGCTCTTAAGCATTGTGTCACCAGGGCTTCAAATATACATTTACATTTTTTTTTTCCCAGAATAATGGCTGGCACATACAAACTGTATTTAAATGGTAGCCAGAATCCTAGAATCAAATTAGTAAATACTTTTGGAGTGACTACTAGTTACTTCAACCACCATTTATTGAACACTTAGCATGTACCAGTCATTTGCATGTGTCAACTCATTTTAGGCTTGGAGGAGCTAGATGACTTGCCCAAGCAACACCCTCCCCACTCCCCACCCCCACCCCACCCCCCATAAGCAGGGTACTAGAATCCCAGCCCAGGCTGAGTTGTCCAGCAGGGTCTCCTTCTGCCTCCCGTGTAGGGAGGCCCTGGGCTAATAAATAAATAAGAATTCAGCAAGGAGTCTCAGCTTCACACTACCACTACCCTCCCTTGGGTCACTGGCCTGGAAAGTTCAGTCCCATTCTCTGGCCGTAGCTCCAGCCCTCTCACCTCACCTCTGCCTGCCTTGCTCCCCTAGCCCCCAGATGCCCTTCATCTAAACTGCAGCCTCCACACCCACTCACTCTGCCTGCTGCCCCTCCTCTCCTACTCCTCCAGCCCCTCCTGAGTCTCAGATCTCTGAGTCTCAGCTCTGCTCTTATCCAGTTCCCCTTGTCGATCAAAACAGGCTCAACCTTCTTGGGAAGCAATTTGGCATGGGATATGAAAATGCTTAAGGTCCCTAGGTAGTGCAAACGGTTTATGATGGGCTGCTAACCTAAAGTCTGGTGGTTTGAACCCACCCAGTGGCTCTGTGGAAGAAAGCCCAAGAAAATCCTGTGGAGTAATTCTATTCTGTAACACATTATATGCACATAGCATTATTTATTTAATCAGTCCCCAATTATCGTTCGCTTAGATAATTTGCAATTTTTTGTTTTATTAGCATGAAGATAATTTTTGTTCATCATTCTTTGCATCTTTTATTCTTTCCTTTTTTTTTTATGTTCTCCAATGATTTTATTATCTCCAGTTTTATGGTGACATGCTATGTTTTTCACACTGTTCATATTTTCCATTTCCATAATCCAAATGCCAAAAAATTACTATACATTCCCTTACACAGTAAAAAATAGGTTTACTGAAATGTTTTTAGTTATACCTGAAGGCAGCAACATTGACAACATTTAGCTTTTGTTACACCCATAAACATGTAGAAATTGCTTGCAAAACAATAGTAACTGAGAAGAATGAGCTGTGTGAACAGCATAAAACGTTTACATTTCCTGCACTTACACGGTCCCTTGATGTTATCTGTTTTTAATCTTTGCTTAGTGGAAATATGAAAAAAATGGCATCCAAGTTCTATTTTATTTTTATTTACTTGACCATCAGTAAGACTGGAGTTTTTAATGTTTATTTATAAATTTTTAGTCCTTATAAATTGCCTATTTATGTCCTCTCTCCTTTTTTTATTGGAGATTTCATTTTTCTTATTTATTAGTTTTTTATTTTATATTATTAAACACTCATATGTCATATTACAAAAATTTTCCCTAGAATGTAATTTTTTAAATTTTATTTATGATTTATTTTTACACTATAAATATTTTAAATTTTAAATGGTCACAGCTATCATTTTCTCCTTTATTGATTTTGTCTTTGGTGTAATGCTAAGAAAGTCCATCCTCATCCAAATGTTATTATTATTTTCTTCTAATACCTTTATATTTGTACCTTTGTTTTAACAGATGACTTCCTATCCATGAAATAAGGGAATGGAATTGTGCTTACCTCATACCATTATAAATCAGTTGCTATTGAGTCAATTCTGTTGTATGGTGACCCCATGTGTGTCAGAGCAGAACTGTGCTCCATAGTTTTCAATCGCTGATGTTTTTTGGAAGTAGATCACCACGGCTTTCTTCCAAGGTGCCTCTGGGTAGACTCAAACCTCCAACCTTTCAGTTAGCAGCCGAGGGTGTTAACCATTTGCACCATTAAAAAACGAAACCAAACGTGTTACCATCGATTCGATTTCGACTCATAGTGACCCTATACGACAGAGTAGAACTGCCCCGTAGGGTTTCTGAGAAGCAGCTAGTGGATATGAACTGCAAACCTTTTGGTTAGCAGCCATAACTCTTAACCACTGCACCATCAGGGCTCCCATACCATTATAATGAAGATTAAACAAGGTAATTCATGGAAAGCTCTGGCAACAATACCCTGCATATAGTAGGTGTTCTGCCATTGTTAGCTATTATTAATTTAAACTTTAATTTGCTGGAAATTTATTCTGGAGTTAAGTGTGAAATAGGTTTAGCTTTGTGTTAATGATTTTAGCCAGTTGTCCCCATACCATTTATTCAATAATACATCCTGTGCTCATCAAAAAGCCCGAGGCTGGAATTTAATCTTTTCTGCTGACCCCAATGATCCAGGGGTAATTTCCTTTACAGAGCTATGAGCTTGGGGTGAGTCTACTCCAAAACTCCCTGTTCACCCTCTCACCCCGTGCTTTCTCCTGTGCCAAGCTCAAGGCCTCTGTCACGAAGTGTTTCCTAAGAATTTAAGAAGTTGCAGAGCCAAAACATGCTTGACCTGACAGCTGCGGCCTTTCCCAATCCAGGATCAGTGCCTTAAGTCTCAGTTCTTCCATAAACCCTCCCCCTTCACCCTTTACTGTGGCCTCAGTACCAATGAGATCCCTTTTTCTCTAACCACCTTCCATCCAGTACCCACTGAATCTGCTCTGTCAAGGTCGCCAGCTATCCCCCCAACCAGGCCAGCATGCCCAGGTAGGAGCCTGGGGGAGTTTAGTCTCTTCATCCTGCATTGGATGGTTTGGGGGTAGGGTGCTCTATCCCCTAGGGAGTAACCAGCCAGACCTCCTTGGTGGTGGAAACTGAAGCAGAGTTCATCTCTCTACCTTCTTAACCTTTGGCTCTGCAAGAAAGGTCTTCAGAAGCGACATACATTCCTCTAGGAGGCATGGTATAGAAAGTTAGGAAGGAGATGGGAGTCACTGATGATGGCCTTTTTTTGTTAGGTTGAAATGCCTCTTTTGAGGCTCCTTTTCAGGGGAAATGCTATTACATGTTGTTTTGGGTGAATGGCGCCCCCTGGCCTTTGCAGCAGCCAAGCTATGTGTTGAGAGCTCTGACCACGTTAACTCTCACTGCATCCCTATGAGGGGAACATTAAACTCTTCTCCCAGAAGAGGAAGCTGAGCTTCAGAAAGGTTAAATAACTCTCCCAAGGTCTCACAGGTCTGAATGGCAAAGCCAGGACTCAGACTTAAATGTGTCTTCCCCCACCCCATGCCAACCCAAAACTGGCATCAGGGGACATTTCCTAACTATGTGGTGTTGGGCAAGTTATTTAAACTCTATGGGCCTGCGTTCTCACAACTGAAAAATGAGGATTGGGTTAATACTTATCTATAGGTTTGTTATGTGTATTAAATGAGCTTAATATATTCAGAGAGTTCAGAACAGTATCGGGCACAAAATAGAAATCTCTCAATACTTGATAGTTGCTATGTGCAGCATTTTGTTGTGGTTGCTAGGTGCTGTCGATTTCGACTCATAGTGACTCCAAGTGACAGAGTAGAACTGCTCCATAGGGTCTTCTAGGCTGTAATCTTTACAGGGGCAGATAGCCAGGTCTTTCCCCCGCAGAGCCACTGGATGAGTTCAAACTGCCAACTTTTTGGTTAGCAGCTGAGTGCTTAACCATTTTGCCACCAGGCATTACCAGCATTTTTATTGTAGTAGTAATAGCAGCAGTAGTTGGTATTATTATCTCCATTTGAAGTTTCCCCATTGGCTCTGAGAACACCTGGGAAGTCAGATCAGTACCTCTCGCTTCCGCCAGATGGCACCATCGCGGCACCTAGTGGGGGCCCCTTTCTGGGCGTCTTTCTGTATTGGATTTATAGGGAAGCTCTCCAGTTCCCACAGAGTCCCTGGGAAAGAGCATCTCCTCGGAGAGGGGATACCAAAGTTCAGAACCCTCTACTCATTTGCCCTTGCTATTGTCCCTGCCTTTTGGGACTTCCTGCCCACTAGGGCAGCTTGTACCCACATAAAAGTACACCCTGGGGTATTTGCCAAATGGTTCACACAGGGCCTGGCCCAGGAACCTTCTCAGGAACTCTTCTCTGATGAACTTTTCTGGGACTAAACTTCCCCACTAAGGGCAGCCTGACTCATGCTGAAAGCCAAAGCCAAACCCCTCGTGGCTTACCTCAAATGCCTTCTAGGGACTGATTGCTCCATATACTTTTAGTTTTCATGTTCCAGGCAGACAAAGGAAATATGCCCCCTACTTGAAGGAATTTCAGATAGGCAGGGTTATAGACACACTAACGGTCCTACCACTGCCACCTTGGGAGACCCAGGGCTCTTCACTCTGCAACCAGCATTTCACAAAGTGCTGTGTAAGGGCTTCCTGCCTCATATCATGGATTGTTGTTGTTGTTAGCTGCTGTGGAGTTGGCTGTGACTCATGGTGACCCAACGCACAATGGGATCAAACCACTGTGCTCCATAGAATTTTCACTAGCCAATTTTCATAAGTAGATTGTCAGGGTTTTCTTCCCAGTCTGTCTTAGAAGCTCTGCTGAAACCTATTTGTCATCATAGCAACATGTAAGCCACCACTGACGGACAAGTGGTAGCTGTGCTGGAGGTGCATTGGCTGAGAATCAAGCATAGGTCTCCCACATGGAAGGTGAGAATTCTACCACTGAACTACCACTACCCTCCAGATCACGGATAAAACCAGTTGCTGCTGAGTTGATTTCCACTCATGGCAACCCCATGTTTCAGAACAGAACTGTGCTCCATAAAGCTTTTATGGCTGTGAACTTCTGGAAGGAGATTACCAGGTCTTTCTTTCAAGGTGCCTCTGGATGGATTCCAATAGCCAACCTTTTGGTTAGCCAGCCGAGGGTGTAACCATTTGTGCCACCCAGGGACTCCTGGTCATTGATACAGCTTATTGAAAAAAAAAAAAAAAAAAAAAAAAACCATTGCCAGTGAGTGAATTCCCACTCATAGTGACCCTATAGGGCAGAGTAGTATCAGTGATTCTCAAAGTGTGGTCCCTGGACTAGCAGCAACATATTTCCTGGGAACTTGGAATAAATGCAAATTCTTGAGCCCCATCCCAGACCTACTAAACAGAAACTCTAGGGCGAGGCCTAGCAATCTCTATTTTAACAAGCCTTCAGGAGATTCTGATGCACAGGATAGCTTCCCCTCTTGTGTGGCTGCAGGATCCTTCTCTGCAGATGACTGCCAAATCTCTCTAGGTTTCCAAACCAAAGCCAAACTCACTGCCCTCGAGTTGATTCCTATTCATAGTGACCCTATAGGACAGAGTAAAACTGCCCTATAGGGTTTCCAAGACTATAATCTTTACAGAAGCAAACTGCCGCATCTTTCTCGCCTGGAGGGGCTGAGGGTTCATACCACCAATCTTTTGGTTAGCAGCTGAGCACTTAACCATTGCACAACCAGGGCTGCTTCTCTAGTGCTCCAGTGAGTCTAATTAATCATTTCCGCGGGGCCAAAGTGCTTTGGTGGTGGTCTAGTTGATGGGCAATATGGCATACTGCCTGACACGGTTGTGGTAGGCATTTTCCCATATGATGGTGCTCAAAGCTGTCTTAGTTTTAGTTTTTATCTTGATGAAAATGTGCAACATTTTCATTACAATTGATTGGCAAATAGAACCCTAACTTGTGACAGTCAACTTCACAGCTTATCAGGTTTCGGGGTCTGTCTTGTTTCCTATGGCTGTAATACTTTTCCCCCCTGAGGCAGTGGGAGGAGGCAAGGAGACATTGAGGTGACCCTATTATAAAATGACAGGGGAGATGCAGGCCCTGCTCTCACTCATCTGCCCCCTCCTCTCCCTGCCAGGATGTTAATGAGAGCCTCTGGCCCCAGGAAGTACCAGGCCTGGGATGGGAGCAGTATGGTGCCTGAAGGAATGAGAGGTACAGACCCCAGAGGCATAGAGAGGATAATGAATGCCCAGTGCCAATCTCTAAACTGGGGAGAGAGAGCAATTTTAAGATGAATAGATGTTGATAGCAGCAACAGGTCACCAGAAACATCTTTCCCCCTCTTGTCCAGCTGCCTCAGTCAGGCGCCTTTCATATTTCTAGCGCCTCAGAATGTCATTCTGCGCTGTCTGGCATCCCTTTGAACTTGCTATGGGTGGTAGGTGCCCCAACCCCCCCCCCGCCCCTCCCTCCTTGCTTTGCCTCTGGAAGCAGGGAGAGAAGATCCAAGCTGATATCCTGTACAAAGAGTGGGGAGTGCCAGGTAGCGGATGTGGGAGCACAGCAGGGGCCCTGAGCCCTGTGGGGCTGAGGGAGGTGCTAGGACCAAGTTTTACAGATGCCAGAGGAGGGGGCAGCATTGCAGGGATATAGGGGCCAGTTGGAGGGTTCAGATGCAGAGTCAGGGCCACCCTAGGGCCTAGCGAGGCTCAGTGAAGCTGGTCTGTGGAGAGCCTCGAATGATCAGCTAAGAGTCTAAAAACAAAACTGTATATTGTAGACTGGGTGTAACCCATTGCCATTGACCCTATACGACAGAGTAGAACTGCTCCATGGGTTTCAAAGGTTATCAATCTTTACAGAAGCCGACTACCACATCTTTCTCCCATGGAGTGGCTGGAGGTTCGAACTGTCGACCTTTCGATTAGCACCCGAGCGCTTTAACCACTGCGCCACCGGGGCTCCTCTGACTGGGTGCAGTAAACAGGTTTTAGGTGATGTTTATCCGTGACAAGCCAGCTGTCCACATCCCTCGGTGAGTCATAATCCGCCTGGGACAGCACCTGGTCCACCGGGTTCTGCTCGGGCCTTGGCGACTGCCCACGATGGGTAACGCCTGCGCAGGTGCTGGGATCCAGAGTTCCCTCACCGGCTGATTCCTCTCCAGAGTCTGCAGGTCCCCCGGTCCTTGCCTGGCCCCGCCCTCTGTCACCTGGGCTAGTCGCTGGGGGCGGAGACATCCGGAACTGCGGACCCCACCCGAAGAAGAGCGCCTAGGCGGCCCAACCCTGCTCACTGCATAGCCAGGCCCGGCGTTCTAGCGCACCGCGGAGAACTCGGATCACGGAGACAGCTCTGCCACTCCCGGCAGGACAGGAGCTGCGCCGCGGCCGGGTCTTGTGATTGGACAGATGAGTCCGGGCGTCAGGGTGCTTGGATCTGAGTTCTGGTAAATTTCCTGGAAAGGAGAAGACGGCGCCGACGAGATGCAAGCGGAGGAGCCCTGCGCCCCCAAAGTCCCCGAAGCCCCTTGTGCCCCCGACGCCCTCGGTGTCCAGGGAGCCCAGCGGGCGCCCAGCCCCGAGCCGTGTCTGTCCAGCCAGTTGCTGCCCGAGCTTTACACTTTCGTGGCGCGCGTGCTGTTCTACCTGGCCCCTGTCTACCTAGCCGGCTACCTGGGGCTCAGCATAACCTGGTTGCTGCTGGGCGCCTTGCTGTGGATGTGGTGGCGCAAGAACCGCGACGGGAAGCTCGGGCGCCTGGCGGCCGCCTTCAAATTCCTAAACAACGAGCGCCAGTTCATCAGCCGCGAGCTGCAGGGCCAGCACCTGCCCACCTGGGTGAGCCGGGCGGAGCCTAGCGGGGGGCGGATGCCTGTCGAGGTGCGGAAAAACCTGCGGTAGGCTCAGGAGTCTGGGCGCGCAAACCTGAGAGCGCCAGGGGGGAGCCCCCGGGACGTACACACCCCATCCCCTACTGCTCCCGGCGCACTGACCCCTCGGGCTGTGGCCATGCCGATCGCCGCGGCGCCCTTCGCTCACCCTCGTCCCCACCTCTGGTCCTATTGAGCTGGGAGAGGGGGACCTGGGTTTGCTAAGGACCACAGAGCCTGAGAGAAAAGTCACGGGCAGGCTACACACAGGGGAAAACAAGGGCGTCTGGGGCTCTGCAAAGTTACATGCAAGGGAAACAGCACCCGCCGGCTGATTGCCAGAAAGAACCCAGAGCGCAAAACTTTCATGGACAAATCAGCCTGGACGGAAAAGGGACTCAGATTCCCTTTAACTGAGGCAAGGACAGAGGCTGGAGGTGGTAGCGGGGTTCAGCGCGCAGGGGCGGGGGGGGCGATGCTAGGATGGGAGTGGTGGGATGGGACTGAGAGCTGCGGAAGTGGCCGGGGTTGCGTTCGCTCTTTAACAGGCTTCTTTTGCTCCCTCGCCGGTGGGGATGCTCAGACTCGCGCAGACTCTTACACACACACACCAGCGCCGAATCATGGGTTTCCCAAGCGATCCTGGTTCTGAAAATCACCTGGCCCGCTTGCTTAAATAAGCAGGTTCCCGGGCCCCACCCCAGACTTCCTGGAATCAGAATCTCCCAGCGTGGCACCGAGACACCCTAGGTAATTCTTACGATCAGGTGGGTTTGAGAAACACTGGCAAGAGTGGATTTGAGTTCATTTCCAAGCATTGGTCTGCAGCAAACCTATTCTTCTGGGTGCTGGGGGTTCCAGCTTCTCAGATTTCCTCCAGATACACTCAGACCCACAGGGGGAAACGTCCAGAGGCAGCCAGACCACTCATTTCTATGGGCCTGAGGACTGTACTCTAAAACTCAGTCCAGTCAGAGGCCCTCCACACCTGCGCATGGCATTACCCTCCAAAATGGGGGTGTGAGAAGGAAATATTAGAATGGCTTATTTATAAGTATTTTATGTTAAACAAAGAGAAACTATGCCTTACTAATATTTACTATGGAGTCCCTGGGTGGTGCAAATGATAGCCATGAGTTGGGATGGACTTGATGGCAACTGGTTAATATTTAATATATGAACTGACAGTAAAGCTTTGTAAATAGGTATACATACATTGAGAACGAGAGGCCAAAGGCTTGTAGTGATAAGAGTACACACACACACATACACACAAAACATAGTGACAACTTTCCTTGTGTAGCAGCCAAGGGGGCAATGTTTCATGCCTGTCTCCCTCAGACTTTCATCATCCTAGTTGTTCTGTGGGTGCTTGTGATTATGAAAGGTGTGGACCTGGAGAATAGGCTGGACCACCTTTGTTCACTGTTGAGAGAGCCTAGGCCACCTGTCAGACCTCTACTGTGACCCCTGTGGTGGCCTCAGACCACGAATGTGAGCCCATAAGTCCTGGCCATGTGACAGCCCTTCCTTTCTCCTCCTTCCTGTGTTAGGGAGGCCTCTAGACACTTAACTGTATGCAAAATTATGAAACTGGGCCAAGAATCATATCCCATGGGGACATTGACAACCACCATCCTCCACATACATCATGGAGATCCTTCTGGCCTCTCTTGGTTGGAGAAGCAACATGGACCTAGCCAATAGGGAGCTCAGCCTGATGGGTGAGACAGAAAGAAGGAAGGTACCTCCTGGGTTTTCTTTCACCCCACAAACCATACCCTAGGCCTGACCCAGCTGGGCATAGGGACACATAGAAGGGGGTGATGATGTCTCTTCTACCAAGGGGGCAGTCTCAGGCCGGAGGCAGATGCTTAACAGGCAATTGCTGTAGAGGTCTTGGGAAAACTGGAGACAGGAGTCTGAACAGGATCCAGTCAGGGGTCCAAGGCTTGGAGTGAAGGAGACTCTACCTGGTATCCAGATCAGATGGCCCCCAGATTATAACCTCCTGACTCTTTGGCTTTCTGGTTGGCTTGGCTGGCCAGCTTGGAGGGCCAGGATTGGATAGCCTTTTGGATTGAGGCAGTGATGCTGCAAAGGGCACTCCAGGCAGAGGGAACCTTGTGAGCAAAGCATGGAGGCATGACATGGCTGGTACATGAGGAAGTACCCTGTGGTTTGGCTGGCTGAAGTGCAGGGGGTGTAATCGGGGTTGGTATACAGCGGCCAGATCAAGGCAGGCTTGATGAAGGTTGGGCCTGATTCTGAATGTTGCCTGCAACCTGCGAAGGATTTGGAAAAGCTCTGCAGAAAGCAGCGAGTCAAGGAGTAGTGAGTCTGGAGGAGAGACCTGTTGGGAGACCTATAGAAGGTCTGAGTCAAGATGGTAGCAGTGAGGACCAAGAAGAGGGAATGAGCAATGTGCAGAAGGGGGGATCTAGATACTTGGTGGCCTCTAAAGTAGGAGTGAGGGAGGGATCCAGGGGTCTTCCAGGATACTTTCTGGTTTGAAGAGTTGGGCGCCCATTCTGTAACTGGGAATCCAGCACAGGAAGCAGGTTTGGGAGGTTAGTTGTCTATGTAAACACCTATGAAGCGCATACAAATAATGCAAATGTGGGCTTTTCCACCAGCCTCATGAAAGTTTCCAAGCCTAGGGATGATGTGGAGAAGCTGGAACGTGCTTGGGCGAATATCCTTCTCCCTTCCTCTCTCTTCCTCCCTGGGAACACATAAGGTTTATGGAGACAGAGAGTGGCATGGCCCTGGGTGTGGTGGGGGCAGTGCAGCTGAATGAATGATGAATGGGTATCACTATCATCACCTGTGGGCCTTTCAGCATGCCTTCTTCCCTGTTTTAAGCACTGATTTCCTTGCATAGGAGAGATGATTATGACCTCCTCTGGTATAAAGAAATATTTTTACAAATTAACAGATGTCAAATGAATAGTGGGGGGTTTGAAGAAAAGTTGAGGGTCTTGAGAGCCTCATATGGGGCTACCAGACTCATGCCTGCCTTGCACAGTTGTGCAAGTGGTACCCTGTACAATAGCACCCAGTGAGGGGTTGTCTATCTAGCCTACCTGCTGCTTGCCAACCTGTGGGCTAGGGGCTGTGTCTACTTGGAAAGGGTACCTTTTACTAATTTGCACCAAGTCTCTGTGAGGAGGGGTTCCAGGAAGGTGGAGGCCAAGGCCAGGCTGAACTGGAGCAGAAAGGCACTCACTGTCCTTTGCCATGCCTTGGCAGACATTATTAGTTAATTATCAATCGAGCAGTTCTTTCCTGCCCAATCTTAGACTCCTTCTCAACTCATTGCTCCAGGTTGCTGCCTCCAGGTGGTCATGGAAATTGTCAGGGGTGGGGACTATGCACAGCATAGTAACAAGAGTGTGGGCCCTTGACAGTAAGGAGCTGGGTGAAATCCCCACTCCACCACACATTGAACTGTAGACCTTGGGTAAATCGCGAAACCTCTCAGTTTCCACAAGTGCACAATGGGGATGATGTTATCAGCTGTTTGAGTTGTGGTGAGGTTGCGTGTTTGTAAAGTCGCTTACACAGAGCCAGGCACAAGTGAGTGCCCCGCAGGGGGTGTCACTTTATTCTCAATTTTCCAGGCCTCCTAATTCTACCTTTTTCTACTATGAAATTAATGACTAAGTGTCCCAGCAACAAACATGTTTTGTTGGGCAGTGGATGACTGCAGAGGGGTGAAGCAAGTTGGAGGAATGTATAGACATGTCAGTGAAACTCTGTCCTGTTCCCCTGGACTTGTTGCCTTAGAATCCTGGAATTCCAGCTGTGGTGACTTTTGAACTTCAGAGCTGGTCCTTAGTGCTCTGGGCTTCTCAAGACCCTTCTTGGGGTAACCTTTGCTGCTTCACTGCCCCAACTACGTCCCATGCCGTTGTTGGAAATTCTGCAGGAGGCTTCAGTCTTGGACTTGTGTGCTTGATCAGCCCCCTCACTGATCCTTTCATTTACAGGTTATTCATTGAGCCATGTGCAAGTGCACCAGGGCTTTGAATCTGAATCTGTTAGTTTTGGTTCAAACCTTTGCTGACAATTTGCATTTCTAACAAGTTCCCAGGAAATAACACATAAAAATCATCTGGAGATCTTGTTAAAATGTAGATTCTGATTCAGTACATCTGGGTGGAAATGCAAATTCCCAGCAGGGAACTTGTTAGAAATGCAAATTCTCAGCAAAGGTTTGAACTGGGAAGAACGAGTTCGAATTCTGAAGTGCACCAATTGGCTGATTGGTTTGTTTCTCAGATATTTCTTTTGGCCCTGGCTCTCTGCCATGACTGGGCTGTTGTGAGGAGGGAAGTTCGGTGAAAGCCTCTCCTGGCTCCAGGTCAGGTGGGATGTGTACAGGGAATGAAGGCCAATTGGTAGGAAAATGACCTGAGGCAGGGTAGAAAGGGGAAAGAACTGTCAGAAAACTTGTCATTTTGTCTGTCTGTTGGGTCTTGACGGGGCTTGCTGTCTGCTAGCAATCAGCTGGCAGCTTTGGTAGGGACAATTAACTCTGTTTATCTGCTAGAGTGGGGGTGGTGGTGATGTGATGTGGTGGGAGGCTATGGGCTTGGAGTCTGATGCTTACTCACTGCTGGACGTTGAGAAGGAGCTGTCACCTGTCTTTCCTCCAATATCCTATGAAAGTAAGGAAGCTAAAGGAGATGCTCTGTGGGTCTGTAGGAGTCTGCCATAATTAATCAGTTCCAAGCTGGCTTTTCTCTGGTGCCACACAGCCCACATTCCCCAAACCTTATTGCCCCCACTATATAAGTGGGTGTGTGCTGGGGATGCTGGCTGAGGCCAGCGCCAGGGAAAGGCAAAACATTCACACAAAGCAACAGGCACTCCAGAGGCTCCCAGCAGTGTCCCTAGGACTGTCCCCTCCAACCCCCACCAGCCATTCATGCAGTCATAGGAACTGAGAGCTTTGCTTTCCTGGTGCTGAGAGTTTAATATTCTTTCTGTGGGGTGAGCAGTGATTATTCTAGGGCCCAGGCTCTCATGGTCTGTCCTGTACAGAGACTTTAGTTAATTAGAGGAAGTAAATGCAGTGACAGCTCCAAGCTAATCTGGCCACTCTCAAATTAGACTACAGAGTTGAATTCTTGACTCCATTGCCAAGAGACATGAGACCTGGTCTTAAACATCAGGACTAGTTGGAGGCTGACTGGAGTTGGAGGACTTCTTATCGGTGAGACCCCTGCAGCCTTGTGAGGTCATTCAAACTGGCTTGGAGTCAGGTCTGTCCTCAGGAAAGAAGAGGCACAGCAGGTTCTAGTCATGCTTCTTGGGTCTCTGCCCCATGTCTTAATGATGCTTCATGTACTCATCATGTCCTGAGCCAGGGTGGGGCAATAACAGCGACAGAATGTGGGCCACCCTGCCTCCCAACCTAAGACATGGATCTTAGGCATCCATGTGTTCATTCCTGTACTCAATCAGCAAACGTTTATTGAGGGCTTGCACAATGTTGCAAGGCTGGGTTCCGACATGAGGAACTCACAGGCTAGGTGGGGATTCAGGGATTCAGCCCAGGAGAACAACCTTTTCTGATACAGTGTGATTAGTCCTAGGAGGTGGGTAGTCCAAGCTGCTAAGAAAGCACAGGAAAGAGGAGTAACCCAGGCTGGAAGTAGCCCAGAAAGCCTTCTTGAAGGAAGAGGCACTATGGCTTTGCCGGCTGTGATAGGAGTGAGGGTCTCTGGGCCAAAGTTTTCCGTAAATCTGGTCATTTGAGTTCATCACCGCACCCTGGAGTGAGCAGATTTTGGGGTAGTAATTAACAATAAGCAAACTTACATGAGACTGACAAACCAGATGCCCACTGCTTAATTTACAAGGGAGTTGAATCTTTCTGGGACAGAAGCATCCAGAGCAGCCTTTTTCCAAGCCAAGTGCTAGAGGATCTGAGTAATTAGGAGGTCATTCAGGGGGTGTGGATCAGGGCCAAGGGTGAGGACAGACCCTTTCCTTCTTCTGTTGAGACCTCTCTCCAGTGGACAAGAAGGTGTGGATAGTTCATTACCAGCTTCCACTGGCCTCCTG
Source organism: Trichechus manatus latirostris (assembly GCF_000243295.1). Classification (NCBI taxonomy): domain Eukaryota; kingdom Metazoa; phylum Chordata; class Mammalia; order Sirenia; family Trichechidae; genus Trichechus; species Trichechus manatus. The sequence continues at coordinate 10,823,361 of NW_004444020.1, forward strand.
GTCCAGAGCCTTGGTGGCAGGCAGAGATGGCACTTTATGTGGGAATGACCCTGGTGACTTTGGAGGAGCCCCTGAGAGATGTGAGCTGCCCCCTAATAACCTGTGAAGGCCACAGCTCAGCTACATGGGTGGCAGAGGACTAGGGCCTGGCCTTCCCTTCCTCCCATCTCTCCAATCAGAGTTACTGCTCCTGGAAAGGTGCCAGGGATTTTTAAATCTCAGGAAACCTAGAGCACAAAAGTGTTCACATGTCCTTGAGGAAAGTAATTTCCTTTTTCTTCTCCTTCTTTACTGCAAACACTGAACAGGGAGTTAAGATGTTTTCTGACCCGTTTTAGAAACTATTAAAGGGACAAAGCAACATTCTCTTTACATGCCCAGTACCTCCTCCCAACAACAACAACAAAAGTCCTGGACCAGATGCCTTCATTGGGGAATTCTGCCAAACATTTAAAGAAAAACACTAGTTCTGCTCAAACTCTTCCAAAAACTGGAGGAGAAAGGAATATTCCCTAACTCATACTATGAGGACAGTGTTACCCTTACACCAAAGCCAGACGAAGACAACACAAGAAAACTACAGACCAATATCCCTTATGAATATAAATGCAAAAATCCACAACAAAATACTAGCAAACCAAATTCAACAGCATATTAAAAAAATTATACACAATGACCAAGTGAGATTTATTCCAGGAATGCAAGCGTGGTTTAATGTTAGAAAATTAGTGTAATACACCACATTAATAGAACAAAGGAAAAGAATCACATGATCACCTCTCAATCGATACAGAAAAGGCAATTGATAAAACCCAGTACCTTTCATGTCAAAAACACTCAACAAGACAGGAAAAGAAAGGAAATTCTCAGTATGGTTAAGGGCATTTATGAAAAACCCACAGCCTACCTTATACTCAATGGAGAAAGAGTGAGAGCTTTCCCCTTAAGATCAGGAACAAGACAAGGCTACCCACTCTCTCCACTGCTATTCAATATTGTACTAGAAGTCCTAGCCCGAGCAATAAGGCAAAAAATAAATAAATAAATAACCGGTATCCAAACTGTAAAGGAAGAAGTAAAACTATCCCTGCTTACAGATAACATGATCTTATGTACAGAAAATCCTAAAGAACCCACAAGAAAAATTCTAGAGCTAATAGAGGAATTCAGCAAAATTGCAGGGTACAAGGTCAATACATGCCCTGCACCTCAAGTCAAGGATATGAGACTTAAATCCCTCAGGGCACACAGGGACTCTGGGCCAGGTCTGCCAGCCCTATCCCTGCAGGAGGTTAGGGTGTCCATTATGCCCAAGAAGCCCCCTCCCTTTGTGCCATGAGCCATTAGTCCTCAAAAACACTCAGAGTAAAAGCCGAGGATCTTCTCTTTCTCTTCTTCTTTTAAGACTCTAGACTCATACACTCCATTCCTTTGTCCATTTTGTGTTTAAATTTTTAAGATAACTTTTTCCTGGTTATAAAAGTATTCCCACTGTAGAATATTTGGAAAGAACCTAAAAGTAAAAATTAAAGCAAGCATTTACAATCCCTCCATTCAGAGATACGTCCTGATATTTGGTTGTACTTCCTTTATATAGGAAAGCATATGAAAACAGTTTTTAAACTTTTAACCTTTTTCTATTTCTTCATTCTTCTTTTTTATGTTCTTAGCATTTGTCTCAGTTATCTAGTGCAGCTGTAACAGAAATATCACAAATGGGTGGCTTTAGAGAACAGTTAATTTCTTTTCTCACAGTTCTGGAGGCCGAAAGTCCAAATGAGGGTCTCAGCTGTGTTTGATTCCTGCCTTGTAGGTAGTCCTGGGTGTTCCTTGGTTCCTTGGCTTGTAGACGATCCTCACATGGCATCTGTCTTCCCTTGTGTGCATCTCTGTGTATAATTTGCTGTTTTTGTAACTCAGAAGTGATTACATTTAGAACCTATCCTACTCAAGTATGATCTAATTAACCTAACAAAGAAAACCCTATTTCCAAGTAGGATCCCACCCACAGGTATAGTGGTTAAGATTTCAACACGCATTTTCAGGTGGTGGCACAATTTAATCCATAACAGTGTTATATTACAGGTTTTGTCCAAAAACATTTTTAGGACAGTAGTATTGGTTACTGTGAATATACCATAAGTTACTTAACTATTTCTGTAATATTGATGATTTATGTTGTCTCCAAGTTTTCCTTATTCATATGGTCTGCTGAGGAGCGTGGTATTTCCTATATCCATCTGAAATTTTTCTCTCTGGCCTGCCCAGTCTGGTTCCCTTGGCTCATCCTTCAATCTGAGATCAGGCACCCCTCTAGAACCCTTCTCCTCAGGCTCCCACAGTACCCTGAGCACCGGGTACTGAGCATTGGGCCTCTATCACTCCGCTTTCAATACTGATTTACACCTACCCGTTTTTATGTCTGACTTCTCCACCAGACTGAATGTTCTTTTAGGGTAAGATGTGTTTTTTGTTCATCTCTGCCCTCAGCTCCTAGCTCATCGCCCAGTACATAAACTCTTAATAAAAATCTGTTAAATGGATGGTATAGTGAGTGCCTGCTATTTAAATCTTAGTCCATGTTTCTCGATTTTCTTATTATAGCTTCCTAAAAGTGAAACTGATATGTCAACACTTATGAACATTTTAGACTCTTTTGCCCATTTCACTGTGGCCTTACCAGCAACTGTATTATCCTTTTTGGACCTTTATTAGTTTGATAAGCAAGAGAACAAGTTTTTCTACCTCTAGACATTACCAAAACTAACTGGATCATTGAACTCTCTGCCAAATTATGATGTCATCCTTGTCCCCTGTGGACTGATCAGGCAGCCCTCCTCTGCTCTGAGCCTTTACGCCTTGGCAAAGGGTGACAGGCTCTCGGGCCCCAGAGTTCTCATCACTGACAAGAACTGCCTTTGGGGTTTCATCTGTTCAGTTCTTTTTCTGCTGACCAGATTATATTTAGACCACTTTGTAGGCTACGTGGTTGTCGAGGAGCTTGTGGTTTGTAGAACAGTGCCAGGCAAAATTTCAAGTTGGCAGAGAAATTATTCCCCTTAAAGCACTTTTAGCAGTGTACTTTTAGGCAGAATACTGGGCAGATTTAAAAGGAGTTTTCATGGTGAAATGTTTACATCCCAAAGACAGAGGGGGAAGAAAAAAGGAACAAAAGACTGTGCTTCATCGGAGAAAAGTGAATGAAATTGAGGGAATGTTTTCCTTGTAAAGCACAGAATGGGCACCCACAGAGCAGTGTGTTATCTCAGGAAGACGGGAGCCAACTTGAAGTCCAGTGTAGCCTCCTTTTGTAGGACACCCCTGCATCATGGACCTCATCTCTTTTGTGAGTATGGGGGAAGGGGTTGGCAATATCATTTTGAGTCAGCAGGTGGCAGGGGTGGGACGGAGGGGAGGTAAGAAAACCTTTTGGAGCAGGGAAAAGCCATGAGGCCTTTTTTAGCAAAGAGGGAGTGTGTCTGGGGTGATGTCTATGTGCACACGTGATTGATTCTGTGTCTGTTGGTGTAGGTCTGAGTGTGCGTGTCTCTCCGTGCAGGTCTTTGTGTGTATTTGTGTTTGTGTGTGTACGTGTGTCCTAGTGTGTGTGTGTGTGTATATTTTGGTGCGTATGTCTCTGTGTGTACAACTTTGTGTATCTGTGTCTGTACATGGCTGCTCCCACTGGAAGAGCTACCATCCCCAGGAGGAGCGGTGGGACAGAATTCACATATTGACAGGGAGGCCCTTTAAGTGAAGCCCCCAGTCCCCCTGCCTCCTGAGAGGGTCCTGTGGCCAAAAGCTCATGTCAAGGCCTCCCACCCAACTCTAGACCCATCTGTGTCCCTATGTAGTCCTTGGCCCCGATGAGATGTAACCATTACTCTGCTCCATTTCCTCACTACTGTGAAATCATTTTTCCTAAAGGGTTTAATTAGGAAAGAAAACACAGACATCACCACCTGAAGATGAAGTATCAATGTGGGCCTCTCTGGAGGCCTCTGCCAGCTTGGAATTGTAACTTAGACTTGAGTTTGCTTTACAATCTGTATCTCCTCTCTAAGCTCTCTTTACTGCCACTCCCTTGACAATGTCTAAAAACTCTGTCATTAAAATATCAGCCCACTTTGCCTGGAAGACTTTGGCCCAAGTACACTAATACCAGCGAGAGGTGTGTTAGCACAGGGGCACCTCAGATAGGGGGAGGGAGGAGTGAACTATTTAAATATCTCTTGAGGGCTATTGCAGGAGCCCTGGTGTAGCAGTGGTTAAGTGCTAGGTTGCTACTGAAAGGTCCACAGTTCGAACCTACCAGCTGCTCCGCGGGAGAAAGATGTGGCAGTCTGCTTCCATAAAGATCACAACCTCCCAATGTCACAAAACAATGTGTATTAATTGTTTAATGAGAAACTTATTTGCTCTGTAAACCTTCATCTAAAGGACAATAAAAAATAATAATAATTAAAAAAAAAAAATCAAGGCCTTGGAAACCCTATGGGGCAGTTCTACTCTGTCCTATAGGATCGCTATGAGTCGGAGTCAACTTGAGGGCAACAGGTTTGGTTTTTGTTTTGGAGGAGTACTGCAGGAAGAATAGCAGGGATCTGAGATCCTGGTGACTTGACTGTGTGCTGGGCATTGTTGTAGGGGAAAAACATCACAAAGTTTAGTAAAACAAAAAGAAAGTTTTATTCAGCATATATTCAAAAGGGCAAAAGTGGGAAATGGACAAGCATGCTGCCACAGCCATGTCTGCCCGAGTCCTAGGAAATATCACAGAACAGACAAAAGTGGGAAAATGGACAAGCATGCTGCCACAGCCATGTCTGCCCAGAGTCCAAAGACCATTACAGAATCATCAGTATATATTAACATTACAAATGGGCAAAACCATTGAAAGCTTAGCCATTTCAGATTGGCTAGAAACTGTGATCCTACATTTTGAACTGTCTTTCTTAGTCATTGGTACAGGTTTCAGTAACCACAGTCAGGAGGGTCTTCATTGGTTCAACAAATTTCTATTCATTAAATGCTGATAGAAAAATATAAGAGTAGAAAGTCTTTTGTTTTTGTTTTTTTTTTGGCTTTATGTGAAAGTTTCCCTAAAAGATATTTTCCAGGATTATCTTAGCTATTGTCTTTATACCTCAGGGCCCAATTGATGTGTCCTTGTGAGTCCTTGTGAGCCCAGCTCCAGTTGGGTCATATTCTCTAATGTTCAAGGTCAGGAAATAATGATTCCAAATATTATTTTCTAAATCAGTATCATCGGAGTTTTCCAAGCCTGCTTTGGGGAAACAGTCACACCTGTACGCGTGTCAGGTCAGCGCACGCGTTTCTGCAGGGATGAACCTTGCTAGAGCTTGACCATGTCTATAGCACTAAACCATAAAAGTAGATTCACATCCATTATCTCACTTGATTATGAATCTCGGAAGAGAAGAAATTAACAGCTGCACTTTTATCAATCAGCTAGAAACCTGAGGCAGAAGGAAATTACCAGATAGTCAGGACCAGAACCCTGCTCCTAACCCTAACCCCATCTGCACTTTCTACTACTCCTGCTGGCTGGCCTAGCCACAGAAAGCCACAGAAAGCAAGTATGGATGGGGGTGGCTCGCCTTTTGGAGGTAAGAGCAGTACCCAGAGCGGGCAAGAGCATGATGTTGTCAAGTGTTTTTCACCTTCCAGCGAAATTTCCAACAAAAGTTGCTCCACAAAAGATACTCTTTGTAAAAAGAATTGTGTATTCCTACGAGTGACAGCTGGGGACACAGATTGTGACTTTGGAGCCCTAGTCAGGGACCCCCAGAGACAGAGGAGCCACCCTCTTCCAGGGCCTAAGCAGCAGGTGCACCAGCCTGGAATTGTTGGGTGCGACTCATAGCGAGCCCACATGTGACAGAGTAGAATTGCCCCATGGGGCTTTCTTGGCTGTAATCTTTAGGAAGCAGATCGCCAGGTCTTTTCTTCAACAGTGCGGCTGGTAGGTTCAAACCACCCACCTTTTGGGTAGCAGCCGAGGGCTTTAGCTATTGCACCACCATGGCTCCTGGACAGCCCTTTGCATTCATTGTCCCACACCTCCACTGCCATGATCAGAATAACCCGGGGAGCGCCTTGAAGATCCCGGTTTCCAGGCTCCTGTCTCAGTCCCCCAGAATTAAAATTTCTTAGGGCCATGACCAAGAATCTACATTTTAACGAGCTCTCTAGGTGGTATTTTTGTACATGAATGTTTGAGAATCATTGTCTGAGTCTAGCCCTTTGTATTGCTAGGTGGTGTAGGATGTCTCCTGCTTAGCTGATTCCAGAGATACTCAGATATTCCAAGGCCTCAAGGGGAATTGGACAAAACTTGCCTTCCTTTTCCGCCTTCTCTTTGTTTCCCTGGTGAGGGACAGACACAAGACAGAGGCTCTGATTGGGTCCCTTTGCCACGCCTCACTATGGAGCCCGCCCAATAGGTGGAGTTTCACGTGAGGGCGTTAGGTGCAGGGGCCCAGCACTGTTTATCTGTGTCCACAGATCTCGTCCAATCAGGGAAGGCTAGGGAAACAACCATCAACTGTGTTCTGTCTACTTGGCCTCAATATGTTACCTTCTATGCTCTCTTCTTTTTCTATTCTGCCCTCTCAGTGGTATCTTCCAAAGAACACTTACTAGAGAATATACTGGGCTTTGAGGCAGACAGAACTGGACACAGCCCAATGACCTTGTTCTTGGCTTGTACCTGAGGTCAAAGATTCAAAGTGAGCATGTCCAAGTACTGTACAACTTTCAACAAGCAAAAACCCATTGCTTTCAAGTTGATTCTGACTCATAGTGACTCTATAGGACAGAGTAGAAGTGCCCCATAGGGTTTCCAAGGAGGTCCTGGTGGATTCGAACTGCAGCGTAGCTCTTAACCACTACACCACCAGGTTTCCCTCATAGGGTATTAGGAAAATCAAATGAAAGTGCCTATGGAATGCCCTTTGTAAACTATAAAACATGGTCTGCCAATAACGGCTTAAGTCCCATGAGGGAAATCCTATGATAAATTAGGCTGAAAACTTAGTTGTATGTAAGATTTTCTTAAAAGGAGTGAGTGGAGTGGAAAAGCACAGACTTTTTGTGATTAGCTAGATCTGGGTCTGGGTGTCAGCTCCACCCTTTGCAGTCAGGTGGCTGTGTGTAAGTGACTTAACCTCTCTGAACCTCTCTCTTACCTGTAATGTGGGACTAATAAGGGATTAAGGTGAATATTAAATGACTTGAGATAACATGAACAACCTTTCAAAAAGATTGAAAATAAAATGGAAAAAGATACACACGGGCAACTTTGAAACAAAAGAAAGCTGGGATAGCAATTTTTGTATTAGACAATATAGACTATAACTCAAATATATCATAAAGACAAAGAGGGATGCTATATGCTCATAAAGAAGCAATAATTAAGAAAATATAATACTCATGGACATATATGTACAGCATAATATAACCCCGAAATATAAACCAACAATTGACAGAACTGCATGGAGTAGATAAAACAATGATTGGGCTTGGAAATGTTAATGCAGCCCCCTCTGGAAATGATAAATTAAGTGGAAGAAGAGTAAGCAAGTGTCAAGAATATTTGAAGGACATGATTAATAACTTGATCTGACATGAACAGTCACAAAAATTAATCATGTACCAGGCCACAAAGGAGCCCTGGTGGCACAATGGTTAAGAGCTACAGCGAGCTATGGCTGCTAACCAAAAGGTCAGCAGTTCAAATCCACAAGCCGCTCCTTGGAAACTCTATGGGGGCAGTTCTACTCTATCCTATAGGGTCGCTATGAGTAGGAATTGACTTGACAGCAACAGGTTTCAGGCCACAAAGGAATTCTCAATATATTCCAGTGAATTGACATCCTATAGACTGTTCAAATCATAAAGAAATGAAATTAGAAAACAACAATAAATGAATAGCTATAGAAATCTCACGTGACTGTATATTTGAAAACATTACTATTAGTAAAAACTCTTTAAGAGGAAGTCATAACATAAATTACAAAAAAAAAACACTGAGAGCAGAACAACAATGAAAACACTATGTCAAAAATTGTAGGGTGCAAATAAAGCTCTACTTAGAAGAAAATCTATAATTTTGAATATATTTATCATAAATCATAAAATAAGAAAAATTGAAAATAAATGATTCAACCATAAGACTCATAGAGTTCAATTCTACAAACATAAAAGGAGCAACAGATTTAGATCAAAGAAATAATAAGGAAGGGAATAATACACAAATGAAAATTAACAGCAATTCAAAAATAAAAAAAGGAAAACAACAAAAAAAGCTAGTCTTATAAAGAGGCTAACACAATAGTCAAAACTTTTAGCAAGATTAATCATGGAAAAAAAAGATGAAAATAAATGAAATACAGAATGAGAAAGGGAGAAATAATTACAAATACAACAGACTTAAAATTATAGAATATTATAAACAGTACATGTAGAAATTGTTGGATTGGTGAATGTTCTAATGTATATATTTGCAATAACAAAAATAAATTACAAAAAAGAAAATATTCTAAACAGCTATATACCAATAAATTTGAAAACCTGAATGAAATAGAAATATCTGGAAAAATATAAATGCCAAAATTACCACAATAAGGGATAATAGACCTTGAATACACTGTTAACCACTAAAGAAATAAAAATGGTAAGTTATTATCCTAAAAAAGCCTCAGGCCAAGATGGTTTCATAGGTAAAATCTACTAAATTTCATAGATCAGATAATTCCTATATTAAAAAGTTGTTTCAGAAAACAAGGTGATAGGAAAAGCTGTTCAAATCATTTTATGGTTTATTGTAAATATATCAAAACTGGATATAAATTGTACAACAACAAAAATTATAGATAGATAGATCAGTTTGAAGGTCCCTGGGTGGTGCAAATGGTTAAAGTTCTTGGCTGCTAACCAAAACATTGGAAGTTCAAGTCCACCCAGAGACACCTAAGAAGAAAGGCCTGACCATCTACTTCCGAAAAACTGTGTGGAGGACAGTTCTACTCTGACACGCCTGAGGTCACCATGAGTTGAAATCAACTTGATGGCACCTGGTCTGTTTTTTTTTTTTTTTTTAATTATCTAAATCAGTTTGAAAAAGAAGATGAAAACATCATAGTACTGGCACAGGAAAAGACAAACTAGCAGAACTAACTGAGTGACAAGTCCAGAAACACACCAAAGTATATATGAGAAGCTGGTTGTTGACGGAGGTAGCTTCACAAGTCGGATCGGAAAAGATGGATTTTATTTTCGGGGTGGGGGTGAGGCAGGGATTTGATTTTGGAAAATTGCGTTAGTGAGAATGTAAGGGGAGATAAAATTTTATCTCTATGTTAAAACATTCCAGAGCGACTATAGATGTAACTATGAAAGCTAAGACATAAAGCCAATAGATGAAAATGTAGAATAACTGAGAATTTGGATAGGGAAAGATTTCTTCCACAAGATCCAAAAAGGACCAATTATTAAAAAAAAAAAAAAAAGACTCGTTTGTCTACGTCAAAACGAGAAAGCATTGAATATGAGTAGTTACTCCGTAAGTATCTGTCTTCATGATTTCATGCCTTGTTTCAAATTTAGTCAGGGACTGCCACAAAAAATGAGTTATGACTCTAGCTTATCATTTCACTGGAGAGAGATGCAGGTGCTAAGATTCAGGTTGAGGAAGGGCCTCCAGGGGTCCTAAAACGATTAGTTATGTGAAGGTCTGAAATGCTGCTCTCTTCAGAGTGTTCAGACTAGCTCTTTGAGGAATCTCTTAGTGAGAAGCCTAAAATACAGGTGTAGGTGGCCAAGAGCGACTGTGAAAACGTAATCATTGTCTGCCTTGGGAATCCTTTGCTGCCCATACTTTCAAAGTGGGCATGGGTCCCACAATGCAAGGGGTGGGAAGATCATTGATACTTCACAACCAACCCTGACTGAACTCCAGAAACATGCCAGGAGCTTGTTAAAAATAAGTTGGAGGGCCCTGCTCTGGCGGACTCTGATTCAGTAGCTGTGGGACAGCTCAGGAATCTCCATCTGACCAGCTTCCAAGTGTGGCAGGGTTGCAGCCAGGGGTGATACAGGTCAGAATTCAGCTCCAGGGGTGCAGAACCACCTGGGGAGGGGGGTGCACATAAAGTGTGTGTGCAGGGTGAGGGGTGCACATAAGGTGTGTGTGGTGGGGGTGCCCATAAGGTGTGTGTGTATGGGGTGCACATAAGGTGTGTG